>NW_008682084.1:42961-51820 GCF_000695815.1 Acanthisitta chloris
GTGTAAGTTCATTCCTATTTCCTTCACACAGGAAACAGGATGAACTGCAGTCACAAATTCACAGTTCAACAGGAGATGTCAGGATGAGTGACTCAGAGCAACATAAAATTCCTGTGTAATCTGGTTACTTTAATAATGCCAGTTACACTGGTTAAGCATTTTCTTAATGGTTTCTCTCATTCTCCACCAAGTTTTAGAAATGGTGTTACACTGCTTACAACAGATGCTGAATCCCAAGGCCACCAGTCCTTCAAAAGCAATATTTAGGCATTGCTTATTGACAATAACTCATCCTGCTCTACACTACCATTGCACTCAACAATCCCCAAGAATGAACATAAGACTAGACCTTGGTGAGCAAGTTCACACAGAAAAGTTCAATCAACTGGCTGTATTCCTGTTCACAGGCAGAAAGGAACTGTCCCAAGGGTTCCAAGCTCTCATACACATTAGACATTCAGGTCTTCAGGAACAGACAGGTACACACCAAGATGTACATGAATGCTGGAACCAAACCACCCTGCTGCTGCACCTGCAGCTCTAACAACTGGCTGGTTGTCATCCTTCTGGATGCTTGGTCCTGTTCATCTCTGGGAGAACTGCAGATAAGGAGTGAATAACACACATACAAAGAAAGCTTGTAAGCTGCAGAAATTCTCTTACTTGTAGTGTGTTTGTATCCCATACTTTCAAGGTTTTATCAAATGAGCTGGATGTAAACATGCCCGTGTCATGAGGATACCACTGGACTGTCTCCACACTGAACGCATGTACATCAGGATGGCTCCTAAGATCAGGGAAACGATTCCAATCAGTTAGAGTCCTGATAATCATCTTATAATTGTCTTGATATTTGATGCCAGCTTGCAAACAGCTTAAACAATTATCTTTAATTTGCCCTGAAGTTTTCAAGAACTAGTTTTCTGGTGTCTCAATTTTCAATCAACCAATATTCATCACTTTGAAGAGTCCTCATTTCAAGAAACTGCAGACCATTACCTTTCCAAAATATGGAATCTGTAGCATAATTCAAGTCAAGACACTCAGTCTGAAGCATAAAAGTCTTCCGAAATGTTTAAATTGTAATGTTTCAAAATGTAACGTTAAACATGACTCTTAACACTACAAACCATTTTTGCTTCTGGCAACCCCCTGAGCTAGAAATGGAACCACTAAGAAATATGATCACATATATAGTTCAAAAAATTCATTATTATTAGTGAATAGTTACAGCTACAGAGTTATTGGCAATTCATGTATGCTGAAGTGACCAGATAGCAGCAGACTAAATACCAAGAGTCAGTGACATTTGTATTCAGAAATGAAAGAGGAAGAACAGCAGTAAACTTTCAGTTAAACTATGGATAGTTAAAGAATGCAATCTAATTAATAATACATTAGCTGTGGTGGGAAGAAGGGACAGCAGAGCCAATACTGATAGCTCCAGGATACTGACTGAACTGACCAGGCTCTGAACCATGCATGTCATTTCTTATACCTGCTAGACCACTCATATCCAAACTAGATACATATGGATTCAGCTTCAGAGCCCCAGCCCAGACTTAGAATTACCACGGTGTTGTGGGTTAACCATAGGCAGATACACACCACCGTTGCTGTTTGCTCATTCTCCCCCCTGCAGTGGGATGAGGGAAGAGAATCCAAATGGTGAAGGTGAGAAAAGCTGCAGGTTGAGACAAACACATTTTAATAAGGGAGCAAAGTAAAACAACCCTCCCCCACAGGAGAAAGAAAGAACTCCCCAAAGAAAGAAACAGGTGATGCAAAAGCAATCCCTCATCGTAGGCTGACTGATGCCCATTCAGATCTCAAGCAATGGAAACCCCTGGAATGCCACCCCCCCCACTTCCCCCCAGTTTTATTGCTGCACATGACATTGTGTGATATGGAATATCAATGCCTCTCCGGTCAGTTTGGGTCAGGTGTCCCAGCCGTGTTTCCTCACCAACTGCTGTCCACTCCCAGTCTCCCTACTGAGGGAGCAATGAGAAATGGTGAATGCCTTGACACTACCAAACACTGTTCAGCTACAGCTAAAACATCAGCATGCTATCAAGGCTGGTCACAAGTCCAGAACATAGTACCATACAAACTATTGTGAAGAAAATTAACTCCATCCCAGCCAAATATAGTACATACGAGAAAACACTTTGACCGGCTCCAACTGCAGCTAGTGAAGGGCTCACAAGATTTTTTCACTTCAGCTCTTTGCATTATGCTCTCAAGTGTCCTGCCTCCAAAGCAGTAGCTACTGAATTTACATTGTGGAAACTCAATGCTACAATCTTTGTAAACTCAGGCTACAATGTTTATATCATATAAACACAGTGGTAGATCTTCCTTATAGATCTGACACTACACCTGAGCTAATAAACCTTCCTGCTCACTTGGGCTGCTAGAGAGCATAGAAGACATCATTAAATACAGTTAGCCTGAAGCCAGCACTGACAGTACTAAGCAAGAGCCATTGAGTAACTGTGGAGCTTAGTTAAATGACTCCAGCATTGTTTATCTCTGAGGCATATCCTAGGCTAGCCTGTTAATCTGGCACAGTGCATTTATTCTACAGGAAGCTGTGCTGGGTTTGGCTGCAATAGAGTTAATTTTCCTCACAGTGGCCAGTATGGGATACGCTTTGCATTTGTGCTGAACACAGGGTTGACAACTTGGTGATGCTTCTGCTATTCCTGAGCAGAGCTTACACAGAGCCAAGAAGGCCTTTTCTGCTTTCTGCACTGCCACGCTGGTGAGGGGCTGGAGGTGCATGGCAGGTTGGGAGGAGACACAGCTGGGACAGGTGACCCATATTGACCAAAGGGATATTCCATACCACAGGACCTCATGCTCAGTATTTAAAGAAGGAGGAAGAAGGAAGAGATCTTCCCAAGGAACTGTTACGCGTGATGGGGTTCTGCTCTCATGGAGTTGGCTGAACACCTCCTGCCCATGGGAGGCAGTGAATTAATTCCTTGTTTTGCTTTTCTTCTGTGTGCAGCTTTTGCTTTCCCCATTAAACTGTCCTTATCCCAACCCATGAGTTTTCGAGCTTTTACCCTTCCCATTCTCTTCCTGATCCCACTGGTGGGGGAGTGAGTGAGGGGCTGCATGGGGCTTGGCTGCTGGCTGCAGTTAAACTGTAGCAGAGGTCAAGCTAAAAATCTTCAGTACCTGCAGAGCAAGGAAATCAAGCCTGACTCAGAGTGAACTTCCTCCTGGAGAGGAATTTGTATGCAATGTGCAGAAAAATCTAAACCCATGGAACTAATTATCTTGGTACAGTAACTGTAAGTGCACAACACTGGACTGTGTTCAACACTGAAGCAGAACAATCAATTCTCCCATAATCCAGAGGGCTGAGGAATGAACTACAAAACTCTTGAACAGCTCTGCAGGAATCACCTTTGATCTGGCTAAGCTTAGTAGTGGCTACATGCCATTCAGCATAGTTTCATGTCTCAGGGCTGTACACTATTCCCAGTTCATTCCACATGCTGGATTTCCACCCATTACTCAGGCTATCCCAACATTTTCTGCCAAAGACAAAATTAATTATGTGGATAGTTAGGTCACTGTCATTCATTCTTCCTAGACAGATTTTGAGTAGAAGAGACCACCTTACAAATAAGCATAATCTGTCTATTACGTAGAAGTTGGTACTGTTTGGTTACTCTCAAATGCAGTTTTGCCACAGGACAGCATGAATCATATGAAACCAGGTAAAACTCTCTGTGCTGACTCCCAGTGGAAATTTTATTTTTTTTCAATACATTCTAGATAAGAAACACTGGGGAAATCACAGCCTGCCATTAGGAATTATCTCTTCTGGTGTTCTAAACTACTGGACCCTCAGCAAGACCAGTACAGAGTCTATTCAGAAACAGCTTCAAAGTGCCTCTAACAAGAGCTTATTCTTCGAGCAACTTTGAGACCAGAGTTGTGTTGTGCCCTGCAGACTTGAAAGACAGGCAAATTTTTGCAACACGTCAGTACTATATGCTTCAAAGATAGAAGTCATTTAGTCAGATGGGAAGTGTTTCTTACTGGCAATCACAAACTGATTTATGATGTCAGGAACTCTGCGAGAATAATATTCCAAGTATCTGAAGGTATGATCTGTGGCTAATTGGTTACAGTAAGTACTTAAAATATAGTAGGAAGCTACATGAACACTAGGAATAAATAACTGAGGCAACAAACCCACTAAGGTTATTTAAGCCATAACAATCATAAGCCTATCATTAGAACATGTTACACAAAATCTGATTCTACTAGTACAATTTATGCCTCAACTGATACGAAATAAAAGATGCATTTCTGCAAATTAACACCTACTTATGAACCACAGAATATTCAGAGCTAGAAGGGACCCAACAAGGATCACCTAGTCCAACTCCTGGCCCTGCACAGGACAGATGCCAGGATCACATCATGTGCCTGAGAGCATTGACCAAAAACTCCTTGAGCTCTGTCAGGCTTGAGGCTGTGGCCACTGCCTTGGGCAGCTGTTCCTGTGCCCAAACACCCTCTGGGGGAAGAACCTTTTCCAAATATCCAACCTAAACCACCCCTGACACAACTTCAGGCCATTCCCTTGGGTCCTGTCACTGGCTGCCAGGGAGAAAAGAAAGAAACAGGCTACCAACTAACCATGCTCATAAACAGAATCTTGGAAGTATGGAATATTTCTACTGACCTAACTGAAGTCAGTGATGACATGATTTTAGCACAGATTTGACAGCTTTTATGTTTTCTCTTCCTAGCATGTATTTTTTCAGTTTGCTGTATCTGTTTCAGAATTCATTTCAGTTTTGAGGTTTGAGGATGTATAAGCACTACATGTTCTTAATTACAATGTAAAATCATTTTATGCAGGAAGTCTTGGCCACCAACACTTGCCAAATGCAGCTGACTTGAGTACATTCTTTTCTTACCCTTTGGTTTCAATGTGTGTTCTATTAGTCTTTTCCTTTCTCACAGTCCAAGATACCATTAAGGCTTTTTACTGTTACAAATCTATTCTGCTCTTGTAAATCTGACTCACAAAGCCCTTAGACATCAAATAACTTGTAGACTAGGAAAAAAATACAGGGAAAATGTAGCTACTAATCTTTTACACAGTAGGATGTATCTTACTGTGAGTCTCAGATGAAGTTCTAACCTACCAGATAACCTTACTACCCACATAAAAGGGAAAAAACAACTTTTGCTAGGAGACTTAATGCCCATAATAGACAAATTTACACTGCCTGCAGGGAAAGACCGACAAATCAATAAAGGCTTTGACTTTTTGTATAGATTACACACAGCATGGTACTACTCTGCTCTTTAGAAAAATATGTCCAATTTGTTCAGTAACACATCTATCTTCATTCAAACATGTTCTCAAGAAGCTCTGTATAAATTACTTCTGTAGCTGGTAAACACCTGATGAACTCAACACAACTACTAGTACAGCTGAGAGCAGGGAAAGGGGAAATAAAACCAACAACCACAAACCTGTATTAGATTTTTTTTCCCCAAATGATGAACAGGATTATGCAGATAATTTGCCTTCTCCTTAAAAGGATATTTATTCAAATATGCATACATGTATTTGGGGGATACAAGGAATATTCCTACAGCCGTACCAAAATGTCTCTCATAGTCATTGGAATGGAGTCACCAAATTTCAACATTAAACAATAAGAAAACTTACAGGTGAGGAACTGAGAGCTAGAAGAGGGTTTGGGTTTTTTCACCTGTCTTTTTTGCTAGTGTTTAAACATGGGATTAGAGTACTAGCTCTGGCCTTTTTTTGTGGGGTCTACAGCAACATAACAGTCTCTAACTTTACTTTCCATATGAGTACAATTAATGCCCTCCATTTTAACTTTTGAACTGCCATGGATCTGTTCAAACAATACCAGAGAGTCATGGTGCATGTATGTACAGTGCATATATTTCCACAGTCTTTTTATCCTAGAAATAAGAACACAGATTAATTTCTGTTAAACATCTAGTTTAATGCTAGCCACACAAAAGCTATACTATGAACTTTTCATAGAATTTTGTAATACTTACCTTCCTACTGAACAAAGTGCTTTACATGTGTAGCTTGGCTGCCTGGTCAAGTTTTCAAGGTCATAAAGTACAATAACTCCATCTGATCCACCGGATAACATGCTGAAAGTGTTAATAAAGCAGAAAAGTTATAACACTTGTGATCTCAACATGCTCAACATAACTGAGTGTTCAGCAAGAAAACAAATCCATAGTACCAAAACACCAGTACGTAAGATGTATTCATACACATTTTTACCAAGTAATATATATACTTACTATCTTCCCTCAACAGGCTCAATATCAAGGGTGTTGACACCACTCCCATGTATTCTTTCCACATCTCTATCTTTATTTAATTCCAAACTTAGAACCCTAAAAAAAACAACAACCAAAGAAAAGCAGAGATATGAACAAGAAAAGAATTGTAGAACATTACTATGTAGCTCTGAACAGCTAAAACCTTAGTTTTGTGCTTCTTCAATGCATTCAACTCATCCCTGCCATTTTCTTTTGCAAAACTACACAATACAGGGATGGAAATAAGTCTTGTGGAGCTGGCATAAAAAATACTGTGCTGCTTGGAAGGTAAGAGAGAGATAAATATGTAAAATAGCCTCAAAGAAATAGCAAAACTGCTTTTGGGGTCAGCACATGAAACAAAAACCAGAATGTGATTAAAAAACCCTGGGCAAAAGAAACAGTAAGAAGCATTGTAGTCACAACGAATACTAGTTACTTTGAAGCTTCATTATGTAATGTCCTTCAGGCTTCATCCTACTTGGAACTACAGACACCTAGTGGACAAATAAATTTAGCCTACCAAGTTTACAGTATGCCCTTTTATGAAGCAAAGTTTGTGTGCTATGTTTTCTGCAATGTTAAACAACATCTAGGCCACACATGATGAAGCTTCCAAGACCAGCTTTTCTGAACTGCAATTAGTATCCTTACATGTACTAATATGACATAGTCAAAAAGGAGAGACTCTGCTTCCTTAAACCATACTGATATAAAATTAGCTTTACAAGATGATCTGAGCTTCCTGCAGCACCATTTTGTAAAAAACACAACAAAAATGTAACCAAGTAGGTAAGTGAAAAGCTGTGAGTGTCCCCACTCAGCCTTGGCTCCAGTGGCAAAAATCCTAATGTGAGAACCTTAGGCTCCTACAGGCAGATCCCCAACAACACGTGTAGATACGCCTTGAAAGCAGGAAGTCATTTAAGCTCTTTTAAAAGATGTAAAGTATAACCATGCAAGAATTCACCTAGAATAGAAATTCTGACATACACAAGATGTCTAGTTCAAAAACTTTTTGAGCTCCAGACTGAATTTTGGTAAAACAGTATATCCCTCTGCAAAAATGCCTTAAAACATATGACTTTAAAATGCAGTTATAAATAAAATCTATTAAAGACTACAGATTTTTTAAAATCAAAATTAAAGGGTTTAAGAAGGGAAATGTTAGGTAGACAGTGGTCCAAGTAATGCAAACACTGCCCAGTGACCTACCGTTCTTAACCCTGAATGCTACACGAGTGCTGGGGGCACAGCAAGGACATAACTGTGTTGTCAAAACGTACACAGAAAGGAGCTTCTGGAACCACTAAAATTCATTTAAATTTTAAACATTATTTTTACAATAATACAGCCATAAATCACCAACACAAATCCTCCTGATGTAGCTGTGTGAGTGACTGAACCGAGGAAAGTTTTCTTGGATTTATCCTGAAATACAGCCTCAAAACTGATTCTCTGATGCTGAACAAATGTTATCACATTATAGCCTTTAGCAGGGATATTAATAGGCCTCTCTAGGCAGTCACCACTTCCCACAAAAGCACTTGGGATCCTAATGACAGAGTCACAGAATCAATCAGGTTGGAAAAGATTTCTGAGGTCATCAAGTAAAACCTAGGTCAACTAGATCATGGCACAAAGTGCCACATCCAGTCTCTCCTTAAACACCTGGACAACACCTCCCTGGGCAGTCCATTTCAGTGTCTAATCACCCCTTCCGTGAAGAAATTCCTTATTTTCTAACCAAAAGGTCCCCTGGCACAGCTTGAGACTATGTCCTATTGTCCTGTCACTAGCTGCCTGGGAGAAGAGACTGAACCCCCAAACCCAGGCTGGCTACAATCTCTTGTCAGGTAGTTGTAGAGTGATAAGGTTAGCCCTGAGCCTCCTCCAGGCTAAATAACCTGTTCCCTTAGCTGCTGCTCATAGGACTTGTGCTCTAGACCCTTCACCAGCTTTGTTGCCTTTCTCTGGACTCACTCCAACACTTTTACATTTGACTTGAAGTGAAGGGCCCAGAACTGGACAAAGTACTCAAGGTGTGACCTCACCAATGCCAAGAATAGGGTGAGAATCACTTCTCTAGTCCTGCTGGCCATGAGATTGCTGATACAAACCAGAATGTCATTGGCCTTCTTGGCCACCTGGGCACACTGCTGGCTCATGTTCAGGTGCTGTCGACCAACACCCCCAGGTCCTTTTCTGCTGGGCCAGTTTCCAGTCACACTGTCCCTAAGTTTTAACACTGCATGGGGTTGTTGTGGCCAAAGTGCGGGACCTGCACTTGGCCTTGCTGAACTTCATAAAAGCTATGCACCTGATTCTTCTGCAGCATGTCAGCAGGCCAGGTCTGTCAAGAGGAAGGACGTGCAGGTGTAGGCACAGAGGCATCACAAACATCGTGTTCCTTCATGCACACGGAGCACAGGCGCATGCAAACTGAGCCAAATGGCGAAACCGAGTGGGCAGCAAGGGCAGCGAGGCACAGCTCACTGC
>NW_008682085.1:0-734 GCF_000695815.1 Acanthisitta chloris
GTAATCCGGGGGTGTAGTCCGGGGCTGTAATCCGGGGGTGTAGTCCGGGGTTGTAGTCCGGGGGCTGTAGTCCGGGGGCTGTAATCCGGGGCTGTAGTCCGGAGGCTGTAGTCAGTCCAGGGGTTGTAGTCCGGGGGTGTAGTCCAGGGGGGTGTAGTGTGGGGCACACTGTTGCCAGACTGTTCTGAGCATTATTTATTCCCATTACTATAATACCAAGAATCCACCTTTTTTTTCTTTCTTATACTGAAAATCTCTTGACTCTAGGTATACATGGTGACTAGTCTAAACTGGTCCAAATTTCATAACCTCATCCTTGTTTGATCAGCATCTGGAGCATACAGTTCATACCTTTGGGCTCTTGTTGAGTTCTTAATCATCACTGAGATGCCAAATTTTTTGCTTGAATGCAGAAGCTGTGCCAAACTGTGCTGCTTTGCTGACTGGTTGAAAATGAGATAGTTGCTTTGTTGGAGAGGTTTTCACAGAGAGAAAACACCCTGCTTGTGCAGGTAGGACAGCTCTGTGTGTGTCCTCATACCATCAGCACTATCATATTCAGATACTACACCTTCACCTCAACTAGAAGTTTTCCAGTGTGATGCATCAATATGTTTGGCTTCTGGATGACCATTTTGACATGAGTTCTGCCAAGCCAATGTGCTGCTGAGAGCACTATGAAGGCTCAGTGTTTTTACATTGCTGGACACTTCCTGGCTTGCACATTCCAACCT
>NW_008682086.1:0-751 GCF_000695815.1 Acanthisitta chloris
CCTCCCCGCTGCTATCCTGCCCGCCTGACGGTGCCCGGCACATGGTGACGTATTGGGGAGGGGGAGCAGCTCTTGGAGTGGGGAGAACCCAGCCCTGTGTGGGGAAAAAAGGCTTGATGCAGCTCCTCTCCCCTCCAGAGCAAGCTGGACCGGCACGGCAGCGGCACTGACAGCGACTATGACAACACGCAGACGGGTGAGGTCCTGATCAGGTGAGTGCTGCGGCTGGGAGCTGTACCGGGGGACGTGGGAGCACAGGGACATGGGGCTGACAGTGACCTCGGGGGCTTGGTCGGTCCCTGCAGCATGGAGGGGAAACGCTACGTGGAGCTGAGCAAGGACGAGGACTTCCCGCACGAGCTGGACCCGCTGGACGGGGAGCTGGACCCTGGGCTGCCCAGCACGGAGGATGTCATCCTCAAAACTGAGCAGGTCACCAAGAATATCCAGGAGCTGCTGCGGGCGGCACAGGAGTCCAAACATGACAGGTAGGACTGGGGCACAGCCTCAGGGTCCCTCTGGGTGCCCAGGCCAAGGAGCTGTGTCCACACAGGGCCATCCCTGCCACCCCTGTGGTTGAGCCATTGTCCCCAGCAGCACTCACCCCTTTCTCCTTGCCCCCAGCTTCGTGCCCTGCTCGGAGAAGATCCACTCGGCTGTGACAGAGATGGCATCGCTCTTCCCCAAGGTAGGAGGGCTGGGATGTCCCTGAGGTGGGGGTGGTCCCTACCACACACCATCAGCTTTCCCA
>NW_008682087.1:0-16546 GCF_000695815.1 Acanthisitta chloris
ATTATTGTTGTCATTGGTTTTGTTCTTATTATATAATATATTATTGCATGTTTAATAACAATAACAATAATAATTCCATTTGTTTCTATCAATGCAATTCCATGCACAGCTGTTAAAACAGCTGATCCCAAACACTCTTCAAAAATATGTATCTATACTTTTTCAGTGGAGGCATAATGGCTAGTTGTGCCCAGCTCTGCCTGCTACATTTTTGAACTCTAGCTTCATCTTGCTCTTGGGGCTTTTTCAAGTTCTGTCCCAGTTATATAGTCCTAAACTTGGAGTGATTCCTCTTGTTGATGTTTCAAACTCCTAGGACATCTCTAGGATCCTTGGATACATCTGTAGAGCATGCAAGATTGTCTGGCTTTGAGATGTCACCTATCCCTTAAAGATTTAGTGATTATCCTAGTAAAGGCTGTATAGCAGACACAGTATTCCTTCAATGTCTGCAATATGCTGACATCAAGACCTATCATACTACAAAATATTGCATTCATATTGATCAGACTCCTCTAAACCAAGATGCTACCAGGGAGATTGTGAAAGAAAGTTAAAGAAAACAGGAGGAAAACTGATGGGCAAGGAGGACCATGTCATCTTCCAGATCATGCCACCTTGAGTGGTACTTGAAAGTGGACCAGAAATCTTTTCACAAATGGTTACCAAGATCAGTTTTGCTATTTCATGGTACTCATGACTTTGCCTAATGATCAAGCAGCTGAAGGATGGCTACTAGATAACAGCCAATTTACAGGTTTTGTTTCATGCCATATTGTAAGAAGCAAATACTACCTCAAAGAGACACAACACATTTGTTGCATTGTACAGTTCCTAAACATAGCAATTTCTGCACTGGAAAGTTCACTTCAGTGAGAGGTATGGCACAGTCCATTAGCTGCCCTAGAATGGCTGTGTGGTGTTTGTTATAACCCCATACCCATTGCAGATGTCTAGGGAAGAGAATGCCTGACTGTATTGAGTCTATCCTTGAGACAAGTATGGCTGGGGTCTACTGAAGGGAACCTTGCCTTTAGTGCAGTCATGGAGGATATAATTCCATCTTTGCCTATGACTAATGTTCATGGGCTCCTGATACATGACCTGGGCAACCTAGGTGAAGGTGCTTTAGCAGAGGTTTGGACTAGATGATCTTCAGAGTTACCTTCCAACCACAGTCATTCTGTGATTCTGTGATGTGTGCTGTCTATCAGTCACACAAACCAAACTTCAGGAGCACGAGAATAACCATTTCCCCTACCATCAGTGTGTCCCATTCGCATGTGGCCTGACAAGCATGAATACAAGATATTCTTCAACTGTATGATCAAATCCTGGTGAGTTTAGGCAGCTCAGAATTTGTTCACAATGCCTTCAAGATTGCTTTCACAGTAGATAATGTCCACAGACAACCAGCCACACACAAGCAGTACCTGTGAGGATAATGATAAAACATCCATTGTGAACACATCAAGGAAACCAGTTGCTCTGGAAGCCTATCCAGCAGACCAGCTCTGAAATTGTATGTGCTGTTATCTAGCATATTTCCATTTATGTATGCATTTGTAAACACAGATTCCTCTGTTCATGTACATTGACTGTGATTCCATTTGTCTTTGCTTTGCTTTAAATAAGAACCATCAATTGTTGGTTCCCTAAGGCTTGTTAGAATCTCACTGTCAGATTCAGCTGTATAAACCATTAAGCATCTTGCATTCGTTTAAAATTCCTGATAGTTGGATTTTTTAAAAATAATTATTGCTTTTATAGAAGCAAACCAACTGAGTACTTAAGAGAGAGGAAGCAGAAGCTAATGTAGATCTGCCATTTCACTGTTTGGCTGTCATAGTGCTAGACATGAGAACTGAGACTCTGGAGACTCCTTGTGTCTGCTGCAGCAAACACTAAAGGATGAGAAAAAAAGTAAGGAAGCAAAGATGGAATTATAAATTAGACTAGGGTTAAAAACAAAAGGGAAGAGAGATAAGAGAGGGGGAGAGAGGGAAAGGACCAGAGACGGAAAATGGCAATGTGAGGTCAAGTTGTTATAATATGAAACAAACCACAGACTTATGGTGTAAAGCCAGTATGTAAAGGGTCTGAATTGAATTTTTCAGACCTATTTAATTTTTTATTGTTTTAAATGTTGGAAATTTGAAACCCCAGTGCTTCGTGGTTGACCTTACTTTTCCTTTAATACAATCTTTGCGGCAAACGTACCATATAAACCCACTGTTAGCCAGCAAAAATCTTGTCCAGACCCTGAACTGTACATTTCTAGTCCCCCGGTTCAGATAGTTCAAGATATTGGTATATATGACTGTTCTTTCATTAATTATAAAAGGAGAGGGAGCAGGTTCCTTATAATATCTGGAGAGCTGAAATGCAGGCTAAGTCCTCAGTGACTTGCTCCATCTTTTGGCTAACAGAATGTAGGTTTTTAATCAAATACAGTGAAGTATAAAAGCAGGTGTCTTCTTTTCACTTGTCATGAATAGAAGAAAATAATTTATCACATTGCACTAATAATATAATCTCAGATAGTGAAAGTAATACCTGTAAGGGGACCAAACTTTTATCAATAAACCCCCTATTTTTTTTCTCTGAAAATATCTCTCTTCTCTTCAGCATTTATCTTTTAGCAGCTATCTATTATCCAGTCACAACATTTAGTTTCACTGAAATTATCTCCTAAATTGAATCATAAATGTGAGAGAGATCTGTAATATAACAGGCAAATTAGGTGTTACTCTGAGTGAGTTCGAATTTCAGTTCCTGTGTTTGCTGACCATTTCATTCAAAAGGAAACACAGTTCCTGTATAAATGTATTCTTCTTATGAAAGATTCTGAGCACCACATGTTCCCAAGGCCACTTAAATACTTTCTGCTCAGGACAATTCAGACTCATATTACAATATTCTGGGAAGTTTATCCTTGGATCATACTTAGTACAGTGCTTTGGCAGAAGAGCTCTCCAGAAATTTAATCTATGTTTTGCTACCCCAACATCATAAAGAAAGAAGGTATTTGTCTCTGGTTTTCATGTCTTAGATACTCAAACCAAGGAATGCTATTACCCATGAACTCATGAAAGCATGTTGCGGAATAGTTTACAGGTCCTCCTGAGTTTCCTAAATGTTGTGCAAATCTCTCCAGTATTAGAGCCATCTCTGAAGCCAAAGTTTCTCTTTGTAATTGACAAATTTACTCCAGTGAGCACAGAAACATGTGTTTGAAGACACATAGCATTACTTCTTTTTTGGGAGCTTCAATATGCTGCCATTTGATTAGAAGGTTCTGGTGAGTGTGTTTTAGCCACTGCATCACATCTGCTTGCTCTCTTTTCTTTCCTACATATCTCTTCATACCCTCTGCTGGAGACAATACTGAACTATATGACCCTCTGATTTAATCCACTATGGTCAATGATAATTTCCTAGGTATCCATAGATAATTATTAATTACCATTGTTAATAATCAAAATTCAATTATTAACATGATAAATAAAGAAAACATATCTTAAAATCTCTTTATTTTTTTTCACATTATGCCTTACAAAGTTAACAACAAAACTCTGCCTTATCTGTATCATGTCCCTTGTTGCTAACAGTTGCACACTCTTGAGGTAGCATTTTGGATTTGCCACCATGCTTGCGAGTGATCCTCACATCCTCCAAGTTATGCATAAAGGAAAATCTGGGTGCACAGCTCTGTTTCCTCTGTTGTGCCATTCTTGTCCATCCATTTTATCAGCTAGACTAGGACTAATCATGCCATAGATATTATAAAAGATACAAAAATTATTTCTAAAAAAAAATAATTTTATTTTGGGGACAGGTGCAGCTTGGATCTTCAACAGGTTCACCTCCTTGGAAGCAGAGTTACAGCAAAGACTGAATAGCACACTGAGTAGAAGTTTTCACTGTTTGAGCAGTGCCATTGAAGAGGTGGGTCAGAGGACAGACTGCAGTTGAAACATTATTTTTCCTGTTTCTTGAATGCTGAATTTCAGTCTAGGCTCTTAAACACAATTTCTACACACATACATACAGAAATCTAAAACCCAGATATGAAAAATTGTACCAATGTAAATATATCAAAACTCAGTGGACATAGAGAACTACTCTATGCCAGGATAGCTATTGAGAAACCATACCTACTAAAAAATGCTAACTTTCATCTGGATTAGGAAACTGTTATGGAGAAATACAGCCCAATTTGAAATCTACACCAAGTTGATTTTTCTTTTGTTTTACCAAAGAAGGCTGCTTTGGCTAAGACTTCAGTCTGGCTGGACAAACCAGCCTGCAGGAACATGGCTGTGACACGGTTTGTCTTCACTGCTAGCTCACTCTCCTGATTGTTGTCCCACTGCTTCTTCACAGCAGGATGTATCAGTGTTGGAGTCTAATCTTTGACAATGCCTCAGCTGCAGGCATCTATCCTTTGATAAGTGGGTTTTAGAAAACCATTATTTTAGGTAATGTTTCCAGTAATCTTGGACATTAACTTGCAAGGTAGCCTGACCTCTCAGTGCTTGGTGAATGCATAATTTCAACCCCCATTTCTTTACCACCTATAAAACCGGCACTTACCTGAAACTGTATCCCCTTAATCGAGAATGAGATGGGGGAAGAGAGAGGCCAATAGGATGTCCATTGCCTCTTAAATGTTACAAAGTAAAGCTCTTCACTAGAATAAGTAACAAGGTTTAAATATGCTCCAGGGCATCTCTTAACCTCCATTTTAAATTCAGTCTTCTCCACTGCCGGGGGAACTGTTGAGGGAAAGCTAGGAGATGGAAGTTATGTGAAAGTCAGAGCAAGAGCACTTTTTTCCCTACCTCCTGTGAAAGAAGGCAGAAGCTGTGTGCAGTTGTTATTGTTCTTTGTGCTGAGTTTCACCGCCCATTTTCTCACACCCCAGGGACTGCCTTAGCAGTCTTCTGTGAAAAAGAGACTTTAGAGCAAGCAGCACCCCTCCAGACAAGTGCTGTAAAGGAAATTCACCCTTCTAAGGCTGAGTCTGCTCCCACATCCTCTGATTAGTGGATTTTCTAGCATGGTTAAGAAGATGAGATGGATGAAGGACCAACACTGGGAAAAGAGTTTAGTTTTTTTGTGGGGTAACAGGTCTGAGATGACAGATCTCTGCCTGGGGTGAATCACTCCAGCTATTTTTAAAACACTCCCATGCCTTTCTTTGAAGTGGAACACATCCAATTTTGGATCAGATTGGAATATGAGGAAAAAATGCAGTTAGATTTTTTATTATAAATAAAAATATATCTCCTCTATATTTTCTTCAAATGCCACAGGTCTGCTGGCACTTAAACCTTTCATCCATGCTGGAGATTGTAGAAACTTGTTTACTTCAAGGAAAAGAGGTGGAGCAAGGGCTTGATGCCACTGTTTAGCAAGGCAAACTGTACCAAGAGGCCAGCTGTGTTTCCCAGACTGGAAAACAGCAGCTGACATTGTAGTATTAAAGCAGTACTTCTAAATTAAAGAAGCCTTGCTCTTATATAGCTGCTCTGCACAAAGTCTGGCTTAATGCTGACATGTTTTGCAGCTGAGCAAGATCTCATACATGGAGATGGAATTCCTCCTGCTCAGAGCTCATTGTAGACTTAGGGCTTCTGTTATTGTATTTGTAGACATATTGGCTCCAGGCCTGCTTGCCAGTATGGTAAAATGCCCAAAGTTTCCAGCAGGAGCAGGACCAGACCAACTGTAAGAGCTAGACAGTTAAAAGGAAAATAACCCACCCTTTTTCCCTGACAAAACCAGCATAGCATATACCATGCAAAGTGTCAATAAAAAATACAAAACAATCATTAGTTTCCCACATAAACATTTCATCACGTCTTTTCTCAACACCAATCATTGTGACAGTCCATGACAATATAAACGATGACATGTCTGAGGTGCTCTAATCCATCCAGCTTGTGTTGCTGTACTTGTCAAGGAAAAAACCTTCCATAAAACCCCTAACCAAACCAAAACTCCACTATTCCACATATGTTACCAATGCTTCTAAAAACAGTCATTCAACAAGCTAGGCTCCATACCATGACTTCAAATTAAACCATATGTTCTTTTATAAAATGAAAAACTTGGGTGAATGAGCTTTGGAGATGGAAATCATGATTTCCAGCATGATTTTTCTATAAGGGAAACCTTGGAGTGATCTGTATACCCATCACATGAATCACTGGACACTTACGATGCTGTACTGTGCTGGCTTCCTCATAAAGGTCCTCTGTTTTGCAAAGAAGGGCTCAGTATATGGCCTCATGGCTTGATTTTTTCCATTTTGACATTAGTTAAAAACAAGCTACAACATAATCAGTCCAAGAAACTTTGTGGTCATTGTGAGGAAAATCTCTGGCATTCCCAGCCTGCAGCTCATACCTTTCACCAAGGTCCAGTCTAACCATGCCTGTGAGAAGAGATGGTGAAAAGTAACTGAACAAAAGTTTACTCAGGTCAAATACAAAACTTGCATTACATTTAGTTCTTTAATAAATAAGAATAATAAAACCCATGTGAAATTACAAGGACATTGAGACCAAGTAGTGCTGAGCAGACCTGGACTGGACTTCATGAAGTGGCACTACAGCAACGTCACAGAAATTGAGATGGCACTGATACCTGTCTTTGGCCTTACTTAGTATTGCCTACAGTTAGATTCATAGCACAGCAGTGTTATGAAGATAACAGTACCCAGGCTGAAGGATAGAGCAAAAACTGACTACAGTATAAGCATAAGAACAAACACTCACACTTTCTGGTCTACCTTGCATTTTACAATGGTTACTCTAGGCACTTTGGGGCCATTTTAGCAGTGATAATAAATTCCATTTTCATGACAAATGTTTCCCATTTTATAGCACAATATAGATACCCTTACAGTATATTATTCATATTGTTTTAACAAAAAGGAATTGGGTATTTCATTGCAATATGTTACAAAAGTGGGAAAGCGGAATAAAATATCATCATCTGCATACTTTTCATTTCTAATAAGCCACTTACTGAGATGGCAAATTCTGTGGGATACAACCATCTTTATAGTACACACTCTATAGGTTGGACATTTTTCTTGCTAAGCTGAAACTTTCTACTGCTTCCAAATTTCCTTAGCCTCAGGGCTTCTCTAATTTCCAACTGGCTGCTCATGACCTCAGAGGTCTGTTCTTCTTGTTGGGTTTTGCTAGAGACAGCACATCAGCACCCTGTATGTCAGACTGAGAGCTTGAGTGGCTTTGGAATTAGGATGACAGGCCTGTAATGTACATAGATTACTCAACCTTGATAAAAAAATGCTTCTCTACCACAAGAATAAAATGCTGAGAGTTAGCAAAAAGCACTTTGCTGCTGCAGCCTTCGGGCTGGGAAGTTAGGCAGGGAGCAAGAAAAGCACAGCTAATGCTGAGAGCCAGCAGTCCACGAGTTGTTTACATGCTGACTGAGGCTAAAGCGTGGCAGTAGGAAACAGGTTTGTTTTTTAAAATCTGGACGTGCTCTGGTGGCAATCCCTCCTGACCCCTCCACGGGGTGAAGTTTCCTCACCCTCCACCACGTGGGTCCACAGGTTCACCCGGGACCACGGCTGACTCACTGTCTGAGAATCTGGAGTAGGCATGGCCTTTGTAAAAAAAGTGGTGCTAAAAACTTGCTGTGCAAGATAAACAAGGAAAACATGCTCCTTGGCACACAGGCAGTTCAGATGTTGACTATTGTGTTCTCCTGGAGTTAATCATCGCTGGCCAGGCTCCCCTTTGTGGTGGGAGGTGAGTTGCGGCCACTCACTCAGCACTAAGGAAGCAGGTGCAGCAACAGTTCATTGTTACAACAGTGTTTTGAAAATTGGAAAACCTGATATATATTTTTCCCCCACCTTGGGAAGCAGAGGCAAATCTGGGCAGTGCTGGTGCAGGTGGCACAGCTGGAGAAAGGAGGGCAGGGCTAGAGTGTGTGGCCACCTTGCCTAGAAACCCAACATTTTTCTTTGCACCTGTGTTTTTCCTCACTGCTCTGTAGGTTGACCTTGATCCCTGTTAAGGAACAGGCCCTCTGCCCAGCCTGGTTGCACAAGTCTGACAGCTTGGGGTCACCACCAAGGTCAATAGCCCTTACTCTAATTACAGGCTCACCACCTGGGGCATATCCTAGAGGTTACTTTCAGGAGACACTCAGACAAAAATTTCACAGGCACCCTGAGCTGTAAACTGGCCACTGGGCAGGCTCTCTGAGCCGTCCTCCTTCCAGAGGCTGTGTGTGTGTATTAGCCACCAGGTAGATCCTAGCATGCTGGCATTGGGCACTCTCATTTGGGAGACAGATTTCTTACTTAATTTCTACTTCATTTCTTACTTCATTTCTCCTTCTTCTCTTAATTCCTCAGTCATTTCACAAAATGCAGTTAAATACAATCTGCTTATTAGACCTCACCTTCTTTGCTGATTTTTGCAGCACTGGTTTTGTGAGTGGGCTTGTCAGCAGGAGACCTTACACAACTCTTGAGCCCAGTCTGTGGGTGCTGAAGGTGATAACTTGATGTTTTTTGGCCTCCCTGAAACAGGCATGATTGTATTTCATCTTCATTTCTAATGGACAGATGGGTGTGTTCTGTTAATTCCTGATGCTTTGGCTAACCTAGCTGGCAGTGGGTTAGGGAAGTCACAGTGGACTGAACTCATCACACAAGAGTGAGAGGTGAGGACTGAGATCCATTCTGGTGACACTGATAACCCATTCTGATCCTCTACTGTGGTTGTTGGAAGGGCTTCATTTCCCAAAGCTCCTCTTCTGCACTCCTCTGGAATAGCAATGTTTTAAGGAGGTAAAAAAGAACACTATAGCAAGATGGCTTTTCAATCTGTTATGGATTTTTAGCTCTTATCTAAATGATTTGCTACTAAGTCTCCTTTGTCCTTGCTTCCTTGCCAAGATAATAAAGGGTGTGTGTCTATACATACACATGCATAAGTATATGTGTATTAGAGGGATTTCTGGAAAACTTAGCACATATAACTAGGAAAAAAATAAATATATATGAACTTCAAAAGCTTTTGGGTTTGGATTGTAAAAGTATTTTATTTGGAGGGTAAGCCCTTCAGGCAACTCTCCTCACAATACATCAAGAAATGACAGATAGGGAAGCATTCATTTTAACCCAAATCCTTTACATAAGGCTTTAATCTCTGTGACTATACAAAAGTAGGGGATAGCACACTGCCTTTGTAAATAAGAAAATAAATGGCCGAGATGAAAGTGGTAAATAATAAAACTAAAACATAACTATGACGTGAACATCATTGTTCAAGAATGACTGGTAATGTAGTACTACCTTCTCAAAAAAACCTGCATGGAGTGGTGCTGTAGAATTTTTCTGTTGTCTTTAATAGAAAAAGATGCGGAACTTTTTCTGCTTGATTTCCTACTGTACTGACTCAGCAATCTGGACTCTTGGCCCTTTTATGAGAATCCACCTAACTGCAAGTTCTTCAGAGACCTTTAGGTGGTCCCTGAAGTGAATGCTAAGAGTGATCACCTTCAGGTGTCCTATCTGTTGAGTAATTCAGACAGCCTTATAAAGGACTTGGAAATCAAGTCACATGAAACACTAAATCCTGTGATGCGTAATAGCCTTGCAGGTTGCAAAGCTAAAATGTTGCAGCCTTGTAAGTTGCTCAACAGTAATTAGTCTGTTAATATAAAAGAAGGGAAGGAATTAAGATAATTAGTTCAATTAAAATACTTTTTTCTTTGTTATTCACTGAGGCATTTCAGGGACATGATTTCTGTAGATATAAAAATGCCAGATGCTATATAAAAAAAACCCAAATGCTTTCTAGGTTCTTTTGTTATTTTAAATACGGAGTCATCTAGAAGACACAGAGTTGGTCTAAAATCCTCACTGTAAAAGGGACATCAAAACCATGGAGCACAGAACCACAAAATACGACAGCATTTCATGCGGTTAAATGCAACATGAGAACAGGTAGAATTTCTGATAGATGTTGTAGTTTTTTGAATGAATACACTTTAAATATGACAGAATGTGGTGCGTTGACCTTGGCTGGATACCAGGTACCCACCAAAGCCACTCTATCACTTCCCTCCACAACTGAACAGAGTAGAAAAATACAGTGAAAGGTTCATGGCTTGAGATAAGGATAGGGAGAGATCATTCATTGATTACCCTCACAGGCAAAAGAGACTTGACTTTGGGAAATTTATTGAATTTGTTACCAGTCAGAAGCAGAGCAGGATAATAGCAAGTAAAACAAATCTTAAAAACACCTTCACCCTACCCCTCCCTCCTTCTCAGGCTCTATGTCCTTCCCCACAGAAGTGCAGGTTGATAGAGAATAGGGTTTATGGTCAGTTCAACACATGTTGTTTCTGCCTTAGAGAGAGGAGTCCTTCCCCTGATCCAGTGTGGGGTCCCTCTCACAGGAGACAGTTCTGCATGAACTTCTCCAGCATGAGTCCTTCCCATAGGCTACAGTTCTTTGTTAACTGCTCCAGTGTGGGTCCCTTTTCACAGGGTTCAGTCCTTCAAGAACAGCCTGCTCAAGCATGGGTCCCCCACAGGGTCACAAGTCCTACCAGAAAACCTGCTCTAGTGTGAGCTCCTCTCTCCATGGGTCCAGAGGTCCCTGCCAGCAGTCTGTTCCAGCATGGGTTTCCATGGGTTTACAGCCTTCTTTCAGACATTCATCTGCTCTGTCACAGGTCTCCTCTACAGGCTGTAGATGGATCTCTGCATCTCTGTTAACCTCCATGGGCTGCAGGGGGACAGCTGCTTCACCATGGTCTTCACCACAGGCTGCAGAGGAATCTCAGCTGCAGTGCCTGTAGCACCTCCTCCCCCTCCTTCACTGACATTGGTGTCTGCATAGTTGTTCCTCTCACATATTCTCACTCCTTTCTTCTCTGAGCACAATTGCTTCTGCGCAATAAATTTTTGTCCTTCTTAACTTTGTTATCACAGAGGCTCTGCTACTGTCTCTGATTGGCTGGGTCTTGGCCAGTGGTGAGTTCGTCCTGGAACTGGCTGGCATTGGCTCCATGGGAGATGGGGGAAGCTTCTACTATGAGCAGTTCTTTAAAAACTGCCTTTGGATTGTGGTGTTCCTGCTTTTACAGCATCATTACAAAGACTGTCATTTTCTAATGCCTTCAGCTGCTGTTATCTTACAGATTTCTTTTCCTTTTTCTATTCTGTGTGTGTATTTTGGCTTACAGCATATCAACTGAACACTCAGAAAGCTAGTAGTAGGAATATTTCACATCAGTTTTCCAAAGCAAAAACCTGACAATGGCAAAGAATAATACACAGTGTGCATTGGTAAACCATCCATACATTCATTTATAAACCTTAGCAGGGAAAATATATCTGTAAGCTCGAGGTCAGGTCCTGAGACAAAGACAGGATGTAAATTCCTGCTTGGTACTTGTTTCCAGTGAGCTCAATCAGATTGCTGCTAATGGCATTTCCTTCAGAAAAGATAGGGGGGAGTTGTGCAATTATCTAGGATACTTCAATTTAAAGTGGTACTGGCCACAACTGTTACTGTGTAAATCATGAAATATATGTCTGGGGGAAATTCAGTGTAAATCAAAAGCTAAACTCTCAACATATATTTGTTCTTTATCAATTTACTAACAGCTCAGGGAATTTTGAGTAGTCCTTTCACTTTAAAAGTGTATTCAGAGACACATATTTTCTCACATACTTCCTTAAACAATCCAAGTAATTTGAACTGGACTATTTCCAGGAAATTCACCTCAAATGCTGCTTAAGGACTAGAAAATCCGTCCGCTGTAAACTTAGTTGAAACACCAGAAAATTTAATTCAAAAAATGACAGAATTCTTTGTCTTTCTGCTCCTGGCATTTATTTTTCCTGCCTTATTGAATTTGGCAAAAGTCATTCACCAAAGTCAACGTAAAGTATTCATTTTTCTGACAATTCAGCTAATTTGCATACCCTTCCTTCCAACAAAATTATACCAGCCACCAAACTGGACAAGGAATGCCCACTTCCACTCATGAATAAAAACATTTGAGCAGAGCATGTAGTGCCTCATAACTTCTCAAAATGGGTGTATATGTCCTGAAGTAGACATTGAATAAGGACAGAGGAAAAAGCACCCATCTGTGCTGCAGAGAATACAGTGTTACATCCATTATATCTGTATTACTTCCTCCTGAATATAAAATGTTGGGACTGAAGTCTGGTCTAGAGCTTTTAGTCATCTTTGTTTTGGTTAGCAAATTACTGTATTACACTAAGGAACATGCAGTGATAGTTTTAATTGTCTCTATTATGAAGTCTTCTTACCATTATAGAGTTCTCTTTTGGGCTGCATGATGAAATGTGATAGTGGCATTCTGCTGGGGGCTTGCCTGTAGAGCTCCATATATAGAATTTTTCCATCATGCTTTTTGCTACTTCAACTCCACAGTGTATTGCACAGAACACTCAGCTTTTTTAAAAAGTATAATACAACTGTGTGTATAGGGAAATAATGTGCTAAGAGTGTAGACATAAATTAAATGTTAATCACACAGAAATGATTACCATTTGATAATATACAAAAGGAATCCGTCTCCCTTGAAATTAAGTCCAAATTATTTAAAATCTCAATATGCAATCAAAATCAAAACAACTTTATAAAATGATATTTTAATTTAAATTGCTTAAATGGAATGCTTTAGTGTATTCAACTGGCAGACAGACATAGTCCCAGTACTTGTATAATAAGCTACTTCAGTTGGATAGCAATTAACTTCTTAAACTCAGTATTAAAAATTGTCAATTGCTTTCTGAGAAAAACTGTCTAGAGAGGGGATCAGGTACTTCTGACTGAGTGTAAGAAAAATTTAGCAGTATTAACTAATCCTGGAAGATTGTCTGTATTCAAAGTGTGATAAAGCTAATGCTTTTAAATGTTAGTGATAGACTACTGCTCCCTGATATTTTTATAATGGTATTTAAATTCCACGATGAATTGTAGCTAAATTTTGCATATAGCTTAGTCTGAATAAGTTTTTTGCAAACTGCTATATGAATAGATAATTGACTCTTTTGATTTACAATCCAAAAGGGAACAAAAAGCAAGGGCCATTAAAGAGCTGTTGAACAGGACTTTCTAGAAGTAGCTTGAGAAGATTAGGAAAATGCCATCAACCTTCAGGGGCTTTATATTCCTAAATTTCTTTGTATCCTTTGAAGATCTCAGCTTTGGTACTCTTTTGGACTAGAACATGTTGCAAATGGGAAAGCAGAGAGAAACTTGTGGTAGAACCTCTCACAGGGCCTATACAAAGAGCTTTTAAAGGTAATAGAGATTCCTGCAAACTTCAGTAGGTTTCTTCCCAGACAGGTACAGAGTCTTTTCTGTTTCTGCACCTACTGTGCCTGGGAATGGGTTTCATTACAACAATTTAAACCTATCCCTATTGTGCATGACTATTGGCCTGAGTTCTTGCTGATAGCTGGTAACACGTGAAAGGGGACAATCCATTGTAAAAAAATTATGTCAAAACAGCCATTAGTTGCTTTGGGTAGAAACAGAGAGAGTGTTACTGCTTACGATTTGTTTCATTAGAAAACAAATTTCTCAGAGTGTATTGACTGATGTGAACAGTTCCAAAATACAAGTATTTTGTTCTGTGCT
Source organism: Acanthisitta chloris (assembly GCF_000695815.1). Taxonomy (NCBI): domain Eukaryota; kingdom Metazoa; phylum Chordata; class Aves; order Passeriformes; family Acanthisittidae; genus Acanthisitta; species Acanthisitta chloris. The sequence goes on from NW_008682087.1 coordinate 13,698, forward strand.
GTGGTTTGTGGGTCTCTGTCTGCAGCAAGATGTAAAGGTCATTGTCTCAAAGACGTAGATTTCCTTCCCTGGTACCTTCTTGGTTGCTCTAAGTACCAAGTCTTTATCTCTTCCACCTTGCAATTAGCATTCCTACACACACGGAAGCTGACTGCCTGGAAATGGTGGTATTTATCTAAATACTCATTAATCTGATAAGCAATGGAATAAGTGTTCTCACTTGCATAACACCATTATGCTGGCAAACTGAAAGCATTTTACATACATTACACTTTCATATAGAAAGAGTAGTTGGTCAGGGATAACGAGCATGGTGTATTGGTATAACAAGCAGACCAGTCACAGAAAAAAGTCAGGGAAAGCCTACGAAGCAAGGGGAGAAGAGGGATGCTGTAGGCAGGCTGGGAGCTGGCCAAGAGAAGAGAAGCAAAGGCAAAACTGGAATAAGAGCAGGCTGGGATGCCATTACCACTGCAAGCTATGCTGGAAGGCAGAGTGCTGTGTAGGTAGGTGATATACAATAAGAAAAAACATATACTGAAAGAGTGAAGATGAAAGCAGAAAAGACCCAACCTCCAGGACTCACATGTCTTGGCAAGAGTTGTCTATAAAAGTGTGTGAATCAAGCATGGCTAAGGGTTTGTTTCTGTCCCACAAGGAATCCCAGTAATGTAAAGTAGAATATCAGGCATTTTGCTTCCTTATTTCTCTGTATATCTTGAATATTTACCAAGACCGTGAATACAGTGCAAACAAAACACTGAATGTTCAGCATATTTCTTTTAGAAGCAGGGGAAAAAGGTCACCACTCCCCTTGGAATTAATAAAAGCCCAAAACTGATGGGAAAACTGTTATATTTTGTTTTTTAAAAATATATTATATATGCACATTTATTTATGCATAAAGTGTTGCATACAAGATGTTGCATTAAAGAGACAGATAAAGGCAAGCTAATCCCACCACTTTCTGTTACCAACTTCTTCAAAATTTCAGATGGAGAACATTAACCTGATAGAATAATGAGGAAAAGAGGAAAAAGGGAAAAAAAAAAAAAAAGGAAATAGTTATGTCTGAGTGTCTGTCATTTCAAGTACAAATTTTGTTTGGGCTTTTTTTCAGGAGAGAAACATATACTTTCTGATTCATTGGGGAAACAATTGAGTGATTTCTCCTATGAAAGCACAATTTTCATATTTTCAGGAAGAAATGACATCTGTGTGCCAAAAAGCTGAAAATGGATTTATTGTCCACTGTAAGAAACTTTTTTAATCCTGTAGCTGTCCTTTATTTTTCAAATCTCATTTCAACTAACATAGAATTTCAGCTGTATACATAAATGGAGTGAGGTTAGGATACAGAATCACAGAATCATTAAGGTTGGAAAAGAACTCCAGAATCATCATGTTCAGCCTTTGACCAATCACCATCTTGTCAACTAAAGACTAAGTGCCAGGTCCAGTTGTTTCTTGAACATCTCCAGGGATGGTGACTCTATCACCTTCCTGGGCAGTCCATTCCAATGCTTAACAACCCTTCCTATTCTTCCTCATGTTCATGCTGAACCTTCCCTGGTACAGCTTGAGGCTATGTCCTCTCATCCCATTGCTAGTTGCCTGGGAGAAGACACTGACCCCCATTTCCCTCCTGTCAGGTAGTTGTACAGAGTGATAAGGTCTGCCCCGAGACTCCTTTTATCCAAGCTAAGCAACCTGAGCTCTGTCAGCCGCTCCTCATATGACTTACCCTCTAGATCCTTCACCAGCTTCATTGCCCTTCTCTGGACATGCTCCAATGACTCAATGCCACTTATCTGAGCAACACTGATGTCCAAATAACCTTTTGGGGCACAATTTTAAGGTCTAATTGGACCACATTTTTTTTGAGAAGATGATGACAAAATAGATTACACGCCAATTTTCAGTCATTCCAGGATAACTGTCTTTCTGATGGGTCTTGATGTGACCTGCTTTTAATGAAATGTTTTTACATTATACCTGCCTTCTAAATGCCTCACTGCTCAAGTATAGCATTTCTGAATTCTTGATGAAAAATATTTAAAACAGTAGTGCTTTGGGAATTAAAAGAGAGGTGTTTTTATGATGTTTAGGGCTCATACAGAAGGGATTTGGCTGCTAGTGTTTTTGAGACATCTACCCTTAATTCATACCTTCAAGTTACCCCACAAATGATGACAGGTGTGTTCAGGATGACTTTTCTTATGGGCTACTTTCAGAATTCCTCTACCCATTGTGTTGGGGTTTTTTTTTGTTTTCAATTAAAAAGTCATCTTATAAAAAGAGAGGGGAAAAACCCTGTCCAGACAAGAAAAATCCCCTTTTATGGAAGATCTATCTGTCTTTCAGATTTTCACTGCACACAGCATTGTATTATGCCATCAGTAGTCTTGCTGACAATAGCACAGCCTTGTTCTTTGTGATGTAAGCACTCCTTGACAACATTTACCACCATAGTAAGACAAGATAAGAAGCACTACAAAACTCTTTCAACAAATCTTGTGCTACTACTCTTTATCTCCACCTGTGGAACAGCTGCCTGCTGGTATGGAGCGGATGGACATTTCACTTTGTTTCATGATCACTAATCCTCCTCAAGTGAGTCCTCAATACTCTTTTAGCTTGTAATTGGAATAGTGCAATAATATATGGGGAGCTGCTGCAATTTTTATAAACATGCTGTGTAAACAAGTGAGATGATAGAAAATGGAGCCTCACTGAGGCCCTGCCTACTGAAAGGAAATTCTCCTGCTTGCTTGCCTTCATTTTTTTTTCAGTGTACAAAGATTCAATCAGATGAGCTGCTTAGTTAAAGGTCAATATGGAACTCTTTC
>NW_008682087.1:16560-41167 GCF_000695815.1 Acanthisitta chloris
ACCCTTTTTCTCCCAGCCAAATATTTTATTGGCCCTAGTACAGTGAAAAGAGGGAGAAAAAAGAGACAATATAACCTGACAAAACTAAGAGTTATCCCTCTTATTTTCAAATAACTGTGAAATTTCTCCTGCTTTTTTAGCTTTATTTTTTAATATATCAAGTAAGTTAATTCACATATTTTAATTGTATCTAAATTTACAGTGTTATGTGACAGACCAAATATTTTATTGGCCCTAGTACAGTGAAAAGAGGGAGAAAAAAGAGACAATATAACCTGACAAAACTAAGAGTTATCCCTCTTATTTTCAAATAACTGTGAAATTTCTCCTGCTTTTTTAGCTTTATTTTTTAATATATCAAGTAAGTTAATTCACATATTTTAATTGTATCTAAATTTACAGTGTTATGTGACAGAAGCAGCCAGGATTGACTTGACTTTGGAGAAGGTTTGCACTGACTTACACACCTTACAATTCCACTGAAACCCATATATGTGCATATCTGCAGAACACAGTCCAGTCAATCACTACGTGCTTTCTTTGAAAAAATGCATCCATGCATGCACACATTTTTAGTCTTTTGAAGTTTTTTCTTTCAAAACCTCGCTTAATCTCAAGTCCCAGCAAGTCTATCCTATTTCAGTATATTTATCATCATTCCAGCCCAGTCTGCACAAAATGTGCAGGGTCAATAGCACCAACAGATTGAGTCTACCTGGGTGCTGGAGATGAAAGGTCAGGAACAGAATGTTAGTCCTGATAAATGAAATCTGCTGCTGCTCCTTCCATTTCTCTGAAAAAAAGCTATGAGTCTTTCAGAGCTATGTGTTCAGATTGGAAGAGTTAGAGGCCACCTGCTCCTTAAATGATAAGGAGAAATAAATGAATTTAATACTGACAGCATGTTAATCCATTACCTGGCAGCCACTGCACTGAGGTCTGATCACAATTTACAAAAGTTCATGTATAGTTGCCTGAGGCTTTATTAAGTAATACCTGTAATCTATGAATGAACCCAACCTGGAGTCATATATAATAATCATAATGGGATTAACTGGTAGATACTAGTTCTCTCCCTCTGATAACCCAAGGAAAGGTTTCTCCCATTATTCTTTCCAACATGATAACTAATATTAAATTTAATATGTGGCAGAAAAGTAATACTCCTTCTTGTTCTAACAACTGGAACATAAAATCCAGTCAGAATGGACAATCCCTTGGTATTTAAGCATGACACTTCATTGCAAACAGTTGAACTAGTGGTGAGAGCTAAACTTTCTTTTTCTACACATTCATTTTTAATATTGTTTGTACTGTTAACTACAAGGTGCTTTATAGACATTTAAAATTTTTCTATGGGCACCTGCAATTATTTTACATCCATTTGTTAGGAAGACTTTTTTGGCTAAATCCTAAGGCATTAACTAACTTCATGGGACCTACACACGTAAGTCACATGGTAAAAGAAAACATATTACTCAACTTGTGTACAAGTGCAAGATTCAGATCCCTGATTTTGACTAAATCTCTACATACGCCAAATTTCCAAAGATGACCAATGGCAAGTGCAGACTTGCTGGGGACCAGGGTTGTTTTGTTGGTGCTCCCAGCTGGTGCTCCCAGCCCAAGTCTGACTGGGAAGCTATGCACTCATTAAGATGGTGCATAACTAATGAGCCTCTTCTCAGGACCTGCGTGTTTGGCCACAGTGCTGTGCTGAGGTTAGCCATAAGATATGAATGGTCACTCTCTGACTCTGACCTTGGACCTAGTGTTGATGGAGCAGAGAAACACCTGAAGGACAGTGTTATTGCTTGTATTCCTGGTAGTGGATTTGTAGCTTGTTTCTGCAGGTGCTTGGCATATTCACCTCTGGTAGAGCCAGGAAGAGTGCTTATTCCTGTTGCCTGAATGCTTGAGTTTTGGCTAAGTGCTCATCTCTCTCAACCATTTCCACCAGTTATGGAAAATAGGCTTGTAAATAATGCATGGGGAACCAGTTGGCAAAAGCACAGAGGGAACTATAGAATTGTGTAGGTTGGAAAAGACCTTTAAGATCATTGAGTCCAACCACTAACCCAGCACTGCTAAGTCCACCACTAAACCATGTCTCAAAATGCCACATCTACACATCTTTTAAGTACCTCCAGTGGTACCTAAAAGTACCAGTTGAGTCAACCTCCAGTTGAGTCACCATTCTGGTGACTCAACCACTTCCCTGGGTAGCCTGTTCCAGTGCTTGGCAATCCTGCTGGTGAAGAATTTTTTTCCTAATGTCCAATTTAATGTCCCCTGGCACAGCTTGAGGTCATTTTCTCTTGTGCTATCACTTGGTTTTTGGCAGAAGAGACCAACCCCCACCTGCCAACAACCTCCTTTCAGATAGTTGTAAAGAGCAACAAGGTTTTCCCTGAGTCTTCTTTTCTCTGGGCTAAATAATCCAAGCTGCCTCAGCCACTCCTCATTAGACTTGTGCTCCAGACCCTTCACCAGATCCATTGCCCTTCAGAAGCTAAGTCTGAGCCATCCAGAGCCACTGTGTTCATTATAGTGTGTTCTGGCTATCATGGCACTGAAGTACCTGCCTCAGGGAACTGCCTGTACCTTTGAATTTCAAATATTTGGCATGTTGCTTTGCTTCTCTGAATCACATGCCTCTACAGATCCATAATATTTTATATCTTAAAAGAAAGGCAGAAAGATAGGTCACATATAACGGAAATAAATAAATTTGTTTTGGAGGCTGCATGATCAAATGACATCTTTTGGATAAATGCTTTTAAAACACACTAACTTCAGTACAAATCATGAAAATGGAGCCCTTTAGTGTCATAAAATTGGTGCAAATAAACAGTTTGTTGTTGTGCTTTTTTCCCTCCATACCTGAATAATATAAAATATTCTTCTGATTGAAAGTGTGTCACAAAGTCTTCCTACCACTGTGAATGCCATTAAGAACAGGTCAGATTGACCCCGTGCAATTCAGAGTTGTGAGGGATTTTAAAAGGATCAAAAAGGTACAATTACCAGATGCCTGGAGCTCATTTTGCATTGCTAAGTTGTTATGTCTCTGTTTCTGCTGCTTACCGCCTGCTGTGTGAGAATAACAGTGTTGTTTCATGAGTACTTACATGCAAAGTGCCTTTAAAACCTTCTCTGCTCTTCTTCTCAGTGCCAAAACTGAGATAAACATTTACCTTTTTACAAATCATAGAAGTAAGGAATCAACCCCCCACCTCTACCTCCTCCACGTGACATTCTTTATGAGAGGGTAAAGAACTTGCATCAGCCAAAGATTGCTTGGCAAAATGGCCATATAATAGTCCAAAAAGACTCATATTCTCCTTTTTCCTTTGGTTGTGTACCAGAAGCAGGCATCTGCCTTCTGTGGCCAGCAGGGAGTTTTGGTACCGTATGGCCAGCAAGCAGGGAAATAAAAGTTTGTTGTGTGTAACAAATTACTGCTGATGGCACAGTAGTCTGGCACTAGTAAAATCCCCCTTGAAAGTGAATTTTACTTGTGCCTACTTTTCTCTCATCCTTTCACTGAACTGTGTGCTGACTGGTAAAAGGCAGCAATCGGGAACAAGAGGGAAAAGTGGAAGAATTTGCTTTTCCTTCATCTTATTGAATGCAAGAATGAACTGGACTGCATGTAAGGAGAAATCCAGGGATGACCAGGACAAGTGCATGTTGGACAGCTAAGGGACAATCTACCCCTGTGAGGCACCTCTCTTTCTAACTCCCCAGTTAATAATTAACTGTTCCAATTTGGCTGCAGCTGCTCTTTACCTAACTTGCTCTCTCTTTCATCAGCAGTAGCAATGGTATTAATAGATGCTGGAACTAGAAATGCAATTTTCAGTGATTTTTGTGGAATATGTAATTTTATCTCATTGGCCAAGGACCAGGATAAGACAAATTCCAGCAGCAAAGGACACATGAAATGATGGATTTTGTGATGAAGAAAATGACTGAGAAGACTCATTCTCAGAGTGGCCCCCACGTGAGGTATGCACCAGGCACTCCTGGTAGGAGGTCTTCTAATCCCCACAATGGGTATTTTAAAACCTGCTATTTTAGCACTTAACTCCAGATAAAAGGTATGAGCATGTGATTTTAATTTTAATATTGTCCTTGGGATGAGCAAGCGGGGAATAAAGTAAAGCAAATTATTGACTTGCAGGGAGGCCTCAATGAAGTTGCCATTTTTTTTCTACAGCAATATTTATGTCAATCACTTGTTTTCTTTTCAGCTTCACACAGTCCCGTTAGGTAATGTGTTGTCAACAAAAAGAATATCATTTCAGCACCAAGGGCTTTTTCTGTGATTATCCAAATCCTATTAACAATGCCTAAGGAACAGGTTTACTATTGGGTTTTACTGCTGTAATATATATGTGCATGCTTGGGGCACACATTTGGAATTACCCAATCTGTATTAGTTCTTGTATTACTCAAGGTACAACTAGATGAAATAGATTAGGCTCTGTAGCTGTTTAACATTCAGCAGTCTATCTATCTACAGCATCTCTCCAGGTAATTTGGCATACTGCATTGAATAATTGACCATTGACAGACTTTTCTCACAATATTACTCTTTTGATACTGTCCAAACACATATGAGATAAGATTTCAAGGCGCTGAAGTATGGTTTTAACTGTACAGTCCACTTGAACAGCTATAGCATAAAAACATGATGTCAGCCTCAATTGTGTACTCCCTTAATTTCACTGATGTTACATTCTGTCAATAAAATGAGGCTCAAAAATAATGGAAGAGGTCTCTTGCTTGTCTGTTGGGGTTTTCTTCCATTTCTGCCCATTTCTGTTTATCCCTGATGCTGGTATCTTCTTTTGCACTGATGAGCTCAGAGAGTCACTCTATAAGGATACCTCTGAGGAGTTGGAGCAGTCATCTTGTTAATTACTCTTCTCTTGATTTTTCTCTCCTTTTATTTCATTGCCATTCACAGAAGGACTGAAGAGAGGGTAAAAGGTCAAGAGAAAGAAAGCACTGCTGGGAGACAAGATGTCACAACAACCAAGGTGTATGGAAAAAATCAGGAGTAGCTCATAACAGGGTGTCTATTCCTGTGAAGCCCATGCAGAAATCAGTTTAGTAGTTCAGTATGCTATATCCACCTGCAATAATGAATATAACATGTGTATACATATATATGTATATTGTATATGGATGTTTTCTAGCTCCTTTATATTCTGGCTTTGGCATTGTTTGCTAGGAAAATGGTAGACTACATGGTAGAAACTAGAAGAAGAAGAATTTGCATTGCTCTCAAATCCTAGTAATTGACTTGCAGCTGTTTTTGTGGGACCTCCATGGGAGTAGTAGAAGGAAATGTAGTTGCAGTAGAAGAGCATAGTTTGGTTTCCCTAAGCTGCTGTATATGTACTGCAGAAATGCTGGGTACTTGAGTAGAAGTCTTAATGACATAAAAGTGGGGTTTTTTGTTGTTGTTTTTCCTGTTAAGTGTTTGAAATTTCTGTTGCACAGCTCAGAATTGTCAATAGTATAGCTATTCAGGCACAAAGCTGGAGCTCCTCCATGTTGTTCCACCTCCTAGCAATAACTCCAGCTATTGAGGATCCCACTTTCATAGCTGTGTGTGCAAAAATAAAATTGTAGTGTGCCCTATTCTGTGTTGTAAAACACTGCACCTAGGATCACTACAGAAGCAAGTCACATGCTTGAGGTAAAAATGGCATTTTTACATTTGACATTCATGAAAATGTTTCCATCAATTATGCTCATGAGCCATGCCTGACATTTCTAAAATCTGTTAAAATCACAGTCACTCTGAGATCAATTCCTGAGATTGAGCTAACTCGAGTGAGGCCAAAATTTCATTTCTTGATGTCAGTATCTTTGAGTATCTACATCCCAAACTCATTTGTGTGAGTTATCACGGCAGTCCCAATGCATTTTCAAGTGTCCTGAGGTAAATAGGTATATTGGCAATCTCTAGAAAAATAGCAAAAATCTCTGAAACCTTTGAATATCATTGTGCATGTGTCCTGAGCTGTCACACTAATGCTTCTTGCGTTGAAAATGACAGCAGAGTGCTGAAGCAACTCAATAAAGGGAAGTGAAAATGCATATACCTATACCTTGCACAACACATGAAAGACTGAAGGCATTCATTGTGGATGACAGTTGTGTTATTTCAAATAACTCATAGCCAAACTGTCTGCATCTGTATATCTTCTGTTTGCACTTGTAGTTTAACCTAAGTGCTTTATACTTTTTCCCACATTTTCTGTTGAAATAGACATTGTCAAGGATCCAACAGTGCTGAATACAGGGCGAAGATCACTTTCCTAGTCCTTCTGGCCATACTATTTCTGATACAAGCCAGGATGCCATTGGCTTTCTTGGCCACCTGGGCACACTGTGGGCTCATGTTCAGCTATCGACCAGCACTCCCAGGTCGTTTTCTGCCAGACAGCTTTCCAACCACTCTTCCCTCAACCTGTAGTGCTGCATGAGGTTGCTGTGGCAGAAGTGCAGGACCAAGCACTGAGCCTTATAGAACCTCCTATCACTGGCCTTGGCCCATTGATCCTGTCTATACAGGTCCCTCTGCAGAGCCTTCCTACAATCCCCTAGATTGGTGCTGTCTGCAAACTGACTGAGGGTACCCTTGATCCCCTTATCCAGATCATTGATAGAGATATTAAACAGGACTGGCCTCAGGACTAAGCCCCAAGGAATAACACTGGTGTCTGGCTGCCAGCTCTATGTGGCACTGTTCACCCCCACCCTCTGGGCCTGGCCATCCAGCCAGCTTTTTACCCAGTGAAGAGTGCACCTGTCCAAGCCATGATTATCCAGTTTCTATAGAAGAATGTTGTGGGAAAAGGTGATGAAGGCTTTGCTAAAGTCCAAGTAGACAACAGCCTTTCTCTCATCCACTAAGCAGGTCACCTGGTCATAGAAGGAGATCACTTTACTAGACCTAAAACCACTACCTTCTGGCAGAATGCAAGATGGATAATGGCCACTAAAGATATGATAGTTACACTCATAATCTGGGCAATGACATATATAGCTTCTATGCAATGTAGCCATAAGTACAGTACTCAGCACTTTGCTAAAAAATTATAAGAAACATTTATGTTCATTTTCTTTTTAATTTTTTTTGCTTCTGTCCTATCTTATATAGTTTTATACCTCTATTTTTTAGTTGTTTTTTTTTTCTCATCCAATAAATCCATTGGTGATTGTAGTAATCTGTATTGTTGAATGGTAATAATAGTCTTGCTGACTCTCGGACCTGGCTTACTGGAGAGGTAACAATGGCCCAGCACCTTAGACTCAGTAAGATAAGGAGTTGCTGAGAAGAAAAGCAACATCTCCTCTGAAAATTGGGTGTTGTTGAATTAAGACTATTTCCCAGAGTACAGTCAATGCCCTTCTAGACAACTTGGGAAGATTCTACATTAGGCACTGTGTAAAATTTTGATGTTCATGACCAGGAGCGAAGTGCTGAAATAAAAGATGAATAGATGCAGAAGAAGAGCTGACAGACTTCATGACCAGGAGCGAAGTTCTGAAATAAAAGAGGAATAGATGCAGAAGAAGAGCTGACAGAATGAATAGGACAATAGTTAGGAAGCCTAACCCACTTGGCTTGTTTTTTCCTAGTAAAATGAGAGTTAACAGAACACATGTAGTGGCAGCACAAAAACAAGTAAATACAGACTGCTGAATGAAGTTAAGGTTGAAGTTGGAAACAAAAGTCCCATCCAAGAGATTAAGTTCCTGAGCATAATTTTATCACCACAAATATGGGCAAAAAGTGGTAACCTGCATTACATTAAATTTCATCAGTTTTGATGGGAATGCCTTGCTTTTCATAGAATGTATAGATCTTACTAACAGTGTCATACAGTGAAAGGACTCATTTCACAATGTGACCACTGCAGACAGAGGATCCATTTTCCTCACTGGTCAGCTGCATTCAATGCAATGAGAAATTGAACCGTCACTTCACCATTTCTAAAAGGGGGCTGTATTCCACGGCCTCATGGTTTGGTTTTTCATATGTTCTTGTAGTTGAAATGCAGACAGTGGTGTCCTTATGGATCTCAATTTTGTACAGAAAATCAGAGTATTAAACAATCACTTTTGCAGTGAAAATGGGAATATTCCATGTCATTTCCCACATTCAAACTACAATAGCTCTGTAACTTCATCACAATTAATTACTGTTGTACATGCAAAAAAATAAATTATAAATTAATCTTTCCCTGTGATGCCCTCATAATTTGTTGTACATGCAAAAAATAAATTATAATCTTTCCCTGTGATGCCCTCATAATACTCACAAATAAAAGTATTATAGACATATGATATGAGTGACTAAAATGCCTTCAAATTGTCAAAACTAGAAGGACTCACAAAGTAAATGCCACTTAGTTCTGCTCTTTCTTCTTTCCAAAGAAGGTTCCCCCAGTCCAGGCATAAATCCTACTATAATCAGCAGCTGTGTACAGAGATATATGCGCATTATTTAATGTTCAAATACTGCACAGACATATGTATGAGTTGGGCAAGTTTTAACTGGGAGGACAGAAAATGCAAGCTTATCCAAATAACAAAATTATATGAAGCAAATCTTGGAGTCTGCAAAGTTATTACTGAGGAAAATATTGCATGGTCCATCACTGCAAAACAGTCAAGTACTTTGGCACACATCTGGGTGCCGCGCTAAGCCCACCTCTATCTGCATCTGAACACTTCCTCCTTTTCTTCCTCCAGCTGCCAACATTACCAAATAGAATTATCTCCTCCTGTAAAAACTCATTTCCAAAGACAACTTGACTCATTATGTCATTTTAGGAAGAGAAAGGCAAAGGTTGCCACTGTAGGTCAGTCAACATAGGGGTTTGCATGTGGGTCCCTTGTTAGCCTCCAAATCTTAGGTTCTCCTGAATGGTGTGTCTTTTTCCTTAAAATATTTCAGCATAACTGATTTTAGTCTAGATTAAATAAAAGCAAAAAATTAATCTCCATAATTTTAAGTAAATATATTTTCATTTTACACACATTTTATATGGGTACTTGTACACACACAACTCCACTTGCAAACAAAAACCACAGTTGGAAAATCACTACCCTTTATATAAATGGAGAAAACAAATGCAGTCAGGCTACGTTTAATGCCAGCTGTCCTCTACCACATCACTCATTAATTTGGTCGAATTTAAGTCTCTGTTGCAATCAACATCAATGATCTGTTCAAGCACATTTTTCCTTGATCCTATTTCCCTAAAAATAAAACCCAAAAACATTTCAAAATGGACCAGCCTCCCTCTTCTGTTTTTGTTTTCTAACATACCTGTCTAACTTTGGCAAGTTGTAAATTTTCAGTGTTCTTCTGACACTACCTGTGGACTGTTTTGAAAGCCTGTCGCTGGTAGTGACTCCAGTTATGCCACACTGGGGAAGAGAACAGAGTTTCTTTCAGATTGCGAGAACACTCCAGCTGATTCTTAGTCATGTTTCAGCTGTGTGAATTATCAGGTTAAAGAATTCCTCATGTAGAACATTGCACCTGCACAGCCCTGAAGGATATAGACTACTATTTTATTTTTGGAAAATCAGCCTGGGGCTATTGTGGCAAGCTTGCTGACAGACATCATGAGCTGCTATTCCAACAGAGAAATGTTAACTATAAAATCAGCTAACCCAAGGGTTTGGAATTATACTTAAATTTTTAATAAGTCGTCAAAAGCCCACTTTACAGCATTCATTTAAAATTGGACTGAGCACCCCACTGTCACTTAACAAACACTTACACACTGGAAATGCCAGCAAGGGAAAGGGTGGCAGTTTTGCAAACCTCCTCTATGACAAGGATTTCTGCTGTTTTATTCCATGTCATTTTGACTTGCTAGGTATATCTGCCCCAGATGGTCACACTGGATTGCAATATGGATTTCCCATTCATGCTCTCCCTCAGATATTCAGCTCCTTTCACCATACTTGAGTGATCCAGCCACTGGCTGCCATACCATAATCTCAGTGGTATGGCTGCATTTTCCTTATCTCTCCTCATTCTTATTTCTCCATGGATCTTTCCTGGCCTCCAAACACTCATTGCTTTGAACAGCACCATTTCATCTCTCCCCTCAGTGAGACTTGCAGCGCACCTTGCATGAGCTTGAATACCTCATAGCCCATGTAGGTTTCTTACTCCACTGACAAAGGGACTGTGGCTTGCACACCTCCACAAAGAGAAAATGCATGTGAATCTGCTTTTTATAGATCAGTGCTCTGTGAAGAGTTAACACGTGCCAGGACAAACTAGCTATGTTTGCATCACTATTGTAGGACTACTGCATTTGTTATTCTTTTGTGCTATAAATGGCTTTGTTCATACACTTGGGCCCTAAAGCAGGCAATGTATGGCACTTAACCATATGGCAAAGTACAGAACAAATCTCATCTAAGCACAGTTTGGTCTCCTTAAAAGAAATTCTCCTCGTTTCACAGGCTTTGGTCCTGCAAAAACTCTGAAATGCCCATGTAAGTCACCTCCGTGAAGAAAAGCCACACCAGCCCTCTTCTATCTATTGACGATCAGGGGATGGGGCAAGGGGGATAGGCAGAAAACCAACTGGGAGCAGATGAAATGAAAGGTTATGGTGATGTGGGAGCTGAGCTATTGTCCAAGCCATCCTTGTTAAAACAGGTAATGAGTTGCAGGGTGAGTCAGATAATCAATTGCTCTAACCGCCTTCTGATACTTGTGTGACAGGCCAAAAGTGAAGGTTATGGCATATGAGGGATTTCTGGCCATAGCCAGTTCACTGCTATCACATGTATGTTGGTGATGCCCTTGTACTCTGCTTTCCCACAAAGGAGATAAAGCCATGGGAGTTGTTACACTTTTAACGGCACCTTGTTAAAAGCCTCAGTAAAACCAGTGATAAGTTCTTCAAAGAGGAAGATGTTGGAGATGTAGGGAATGTAAATAGCACACAACTATTGATGCTTCTGTCCTGTCTTACAAATACACCTGCAAGAACCACAGCCTGATGTGTTTGCCACATTTTGTGTGGTTTTTTTTTCCTCAGGATTGAAGACTGCTATGGAAATTGACTTCACTCAATCTAATATGCAGTTCTAAATCAGCATGTTCAGTCCAGGGATTACTGTTCAATGTGGGACCCAAATGATGGCAACACTGACTAAGGAGATCTAGTGTCTCCAGAATCTGAAGCTGAAAACTCTACCTGACCTGCAGACATTTCTCTCTAAAAGGCCTTGTTGCAAAAAAAAATGTCAATCCTTGAGACTACACTTTCTGTCTTCTATACATGGGTAGTCATGATTATATGCAGTTACATATTATCAATATAAAGATTGATTATTTTCATTAGTGCTTCTGTGAAGTAATGAAGTCATGCAACTGTTCTGTGATAAAATATCTTATTGCTAAAGCAGAAATCATGGAATCAATAGAGGAAACATCTCAAACTACATTAACTCTTTCAAAAAACTGTATAACAATGTGTTGTGTAATTATTTTCTTCTGCAGTATCTGTAAACTGTTTATTACCTTCATCAACCATTGCCTTTATTTGGAATCTTTTGTGTGGGATGATGTTTTCTCTGAGAACACAGACTTTGTACATCTGATGCCAGCACTGCCCGGTTCTAAACTTCTGCTTAAAGTAGATGTTAACACTTAATTGGCTAAAATACCTTCTGTAGGTCTAATACTGAGATAAGGCTATGCTTGTCAGATGTCCTGGAGCCAAAGCTGGACTGTGATCCCTCCTGCCCTATAGACATTACTAGGTGTGTTGCCCAGCCTGCCAGCTGTAAACAAGGGATTTCCAATGGTCAGGATTTACCTTAACATAAAATCCAGCCTGAAGCACAAACAGATCATGCCAGTCTGAGATGGCAACCTGACAGATTGTTCTTTGTTTTGAATAAGCAACATGCCCTGCCAGCAGAAGAGCTAAATCTTGGTGTTTGGTTATTATATATTGTGTCTTGCTGTCTATCTGTCTACCTATCTATCATGGAGCTGTCTATTAATCAAAATGAGCTGTCTAAAAAGTGTATGGTGCAGCATTATTTGTAAACAGAGTTATGATAAACATTAAGGTAAAATCTGCAATGGAGGGGATATGGCTGGATGTTCAAATAAAGTTTTTTAACTACCTGACTTTTAGAGCCTCTGACTCTTAACTTCAGCAAGTTGGTTTATTATTTGGCTTTTGTGGTTGTTTTGGGGATTTTCTGGCTGTTTTAAAAATTTCTTTAATTTCTTAATACTGGAAACAACAACAGTATCTCCTCTGTATGGTATTTTTATGGAGTTAAATTTTTATGTTAAATTTTACCTGTCACAAATACATTAACTACATAGCCATAATCATTTGCATACTTATGGCTATTTTTGTGAAATGCTCTACTCATTGAGAATTTCAATGGAAGATACAATAGCACCTTACCCCCTGGATTATTTCCATACACCATTTCCATTACCCCCTTAGGATTCTGTCAGTATTAAAATATAACCTGGATTTTCCTTTTTTTTTTCTCAACAGGGAAAGCACTTTTTTCTTAACTACACTTTTTAATTACTTTTTTTTAACAACATAGCAACAAAAAATCAGCTGCAGGCAGGGAACAACACTGAAAAAATGCCTCTTGAAAGGTGAATGCCTCAGAAAGAGATGAGATACTGAAGAAAGAAGAGGGAACATCTGGATACTATGAAGGGTCACAGGAATTTAGAGGAGGAAGACATGAAAGTTTGTGTGTAGGCAATAGTTAGCCCTTGGGATAAGTCATTACCAGATTTTTAAGATTGTAGCTTTTGTTCTCTCCTTTTTTTAATTGCTTATTTCTCGCTTTAAATCTTGACTTGTTAAGCATCAGAAAACATAAAGAGAATCAGACTTAAGAGATTTGCAAATGACTTGAGTATTTACTATTACGTAGTCAAGCTGTGTCTCATGGCAGTAATATCTAAATTTTTTTTGAGGCACTGAACTATCTCCCTGTCAGCTCTTCAATCTCAGACAAAGCAAAAGAGATCACAAGACAGAGAGGCAGGTTGAAGAATTTTATGCCAAGTACTAATAGCAGCTAGTAAAACATCCCAATTTTAGCATGTGGCTGTGAAGAAGAACAAAGGTGCTGGAACAAATTACTGCCCATTCTTTTGAAATTTGAAATGAAGAATTTAAGTTCTCCCAGACAAATAATCAGACCAGGATTCCCACCTGACAGCTGCAAAAACAGTGATATGCTAACAGGGGATCCTCAGATCTCCTGGCAATATTCTTCCAGCAAACATGAGTGAAAACTTGGGATGAATTCTTGGTCTTTGGTGTTGACCACTTCTTCCATCAAATATAATCTCAGAATATCATTAAAATCACTTTAGAGAACTCACTCCTTTTTTAATGTAACAAATGCCAATAAATTTTTGGGGCAGAGGCAGAATACACTCAGGCTCCAGGAGAGTAAAAAGATCAGGGGAGGAGGCTTTCTCCTGCTATACACCCTCCTTCAGTCATTGCAGAAAGTAAGCAAAAGTGTCATTAACGCATGAAATGACTACAGTTCCTTGATACTTACTGAAAACTGTTTGCCTGCTCTCAGTAAAACCATTTCTCAAGCACAGGAATAAAAAAAAATGTGTAAGGGGTAATATTACCAGGGCCAAGGACACCAATGGACTACCCTTGGTAGTGTATGGAGAAGCACCTTGTACTCCAGGCAGAGGTGAGATCCTCTGCCTGTGCAGGCTGATGGACAGTGCTGTCCCTCAGAGACAAGGCTATGCATGCAAGTGGTAAAAGAGACTATCCCCATAAAAGCGAACGTGAGCAGAACTCTTTTGGCCCTTTTGAGCCAATGTTTAGCTTGGAATCACTACATTTCAGTTGAGTAGCTCTGGCTACTGCTTCTGTGTTAGACCTCTCAGATTTATTTTGCTTTTGGTCAGAAATTGTGTTAGTGAGCAATACCTGATGCATTTGTCTCTGTCTCACTGTCCAGGGCTCCCTAAGCACAGGGTGATGTCAAATATAGGCAAGATCATGTTGACTGAGCCAGGTCTTTTGCAAATGAAAACCTAGCCTCTGAGGTAAGAAGAGAAAAAGGGGAGACTTCTAGCACCTCTGCAGACTCCTTACTTTCCATAGCTCATGCCCACAGACAGCCCCATGGAAAACCATCAGCCATCGATCAGTTGTACTACATGACCTACACAGGAGATTTCTGGTAAATCAGACACATGAGACTCATAATTGTAAGGGCCTTCATGCATTGCCTAAAGGAAAAATAAATCATGTCTCCAAACTGATCCCTTCTATCTCACCAAATGGATTGGCTTATTGATCAGAAAATTACTTGTCTTTTTTTGGTTATTGCATTGTGTTACGTCTGTTATATTGCATTCCACCATTATTCACTGCACAGCATGACAAGCCAGTGTGATACAATATGCATGTGAGCCAAAAAATGAATCAATAGGACAACATCAGACATGCAAAAACTCATTGATCATACAAACCAGGTGTCTACACATGAGGGCACAAGAGTGCTTTGAATTATGGCCAAACACAAGGAATGCATCTGTTTCTATGACTTAATTGGGAGTAACATCTTCATGGAGGAGTGGACTGGGGATAACACAAACTACTGAGCCATAATACCGACAGGGGGGTTTCATATGCCTCTTCATATCAAATACTGAAACTCTTTTCCTACATTATCATACTTCTGAGTTATTGTAGATAGAGAGAAACAAATGAACACATACTTCCAGACAGGTTTTGCAGTTGTGGATACTGTTTTCACAACTTTTTGTTGATGGCACTATCTTTAGATCCTGTTTCTGTTCGTAACTATCCCTATGGACACGTTGACCCTGAATATGTAGGGTTCAATGATGAAAATGAAAATGAAAGACTAGGTGTAAGAGGTGGAAATGTTATAGAACTTGCCCTGGGGGTGTGATAGTCTACTGTTTGAAACTCAAGTCATTCACACAGTTAACTACAGCCCCTCTTCACTTTTTTCTAACTGGTAAGGACCACCTTCTATGGCCCTCAGACATGCTTGAGTCAAAATGGAATAGCAGTAAAGCTGACAATTTAAATATTAATTCCAGGTTCTTCTCATTATTGTCCATAATTTTGAGCTCTCTCTTTAACTATGTATGGCAAACAATACATATTGTATATTATAGAGGATTGAGTCAGTAGGGGTTGAACTTCTGAGATGCAAAGACTGGGTAGAAAGCTGTTAAGCTCCTTTGTGTTGTTAACAGCTGGCTGCTTCATATAGAGTTAGAATAAGGTAGATATCTTGCAGTTAACTAGGTGATCCCCATCAGAATGTGCATCATGAAATTATGTGAATGGTAGGCCATGAAGCTAGTAGTTTAAGCTACAGATCAAAGTAGATCAAAAAGGTACAAAAATGTGAGGGTGAAGTGGAGAATGAGAGGGAAGATCAAGTAACAGAGAAACATATTAGGATTTCAATAGGACTTATTCAGTACTTCACTATAATTAAAAAATTAAAAGCCCAAAATTCAACCATATCTGAATTTTCTTGTACCTCCTCTTGTTTTCGCTCTCATCAATCATCTCCTTTACACTGTACATCTTTTGTCAGCCCCTTTATACCTCACTACTCCCCCCTTCCTCCAAACTATTGCTCAAAGCTGGAAAAACAGAAAACAACATAAGAAGGGACTCAGCAGAGATCTGGATAAACTTGTTTCTTAAAGAGCCTCTTCTATTTTCCATTTTCTTATGTAGTAACTGCAAGATCAAACTTCTGCTACACCACAGAAAGATCCTAGATGTTAGAAAGCTCCAGAGAGAAGGTGTCTTGTCCAATAAAACCTGCTTCAACTGGTAGTGTTGCAGCCCTAAATACCTTCCTCGCTCTCATGAAATTGCCCTTCTCAAATCTGTGAAACCTCTGTGCTCTCACATATCATCTGCATAGTTATTCCTTGCAAATTCATCAGAAGTTTTCATGCCAGAAACCCACTGGGTGGTTGCTTAGGAGATGACACAAGCTCACTGTTTTCATGATGATGACCATAATGTAATTAGGCTACAGGAGTATCACAGCAGCATTCAGGATGCACAGCATGCCCATCTATGCTATCGGCCCATCCAGCCTTCACTGTGGAGATCACATGATTACTTTTACTGGAAAATTTTCAATCCATTATGAGCATGTTGGGAGGGTAACAGTGAATACAATACCACCATCATGAGAAATATCTTGGCAGACTTGTGACATGCCAAATCGGAACAATGCACAGTACAGGTCACTCAGGAGTGCAACCTAGAGTTCATTGTAAACCTTAAGTGCCTCTGAAACATAAATTTGGTTATTCCAAATGGCCTTCAGGACACCCTAGATGGTATGCCAAGAGTTTCCACTATGTGAATGGATTTTCTTCATCTTTTTTATAATAAAATAGCATTTTGCTTTTGATGGGTTTCAAATGTCTTAACTCTTCCTTCTTCACCCTTTCAGTATGGAGAAATAAATTCACTAATAGTTTGGTCTTGAGGGCTGTTATAATTTTAAACTCAGACCCATGATTTTTTTTTTCTTATGCTTTTTTTTCCTCACAATGCTTTTCTCCAGATTGCTTGCTTTCAAAACCAAACAAAATTGAATGCTTCTGATTTAAGGAAAAAAAAAAAAAGATATTAAACTTTGAGGATTCTGTCATAAAATATTAAATTAGTTTCCCAGATCCATAACCCGTCAAATAGCTGTGTGATAGCTGTGTCATGAATGACTTTAACTTTCTGTGAAGGGCCTTGATATTAATTTGAAAGCAGAATCTAATACCTTGAAGATTTCTAATCTAAGGATATTTGTGCCTACGAAGTTCATGAGCTGTGCTGCTGCTTAATGGAATAAACCTATTATGTGCACTTTTTATGGATTTTATTAAAAAGACTGAGCTGGGCAATATATACATAGTAAATATATTGCTGTTTGTGTCATAA
The DNA here is from genome assembly GCF_000695815.1 of Acanthisitta chloris. Lineage (NCBI taxonomy): Eukaryota > Metazoa > Chordata > Aves > Passeriformes > Acanthisittidae > Acanthisitta > Acanthisitta chloris. The sequence continues at coordinate 33,606 of NW_008682087.1, forward strand.
TTTTACTAACCTTAGGTCATAACTCAAAATAAATCTTTGAGTGAACAGGATCTATGGTCAAATTAATACCACAGGTAATTAGGTCCAATTAAGAGTTGTCTCTAGGAGGAATATTTGTGCTTTCACTTTTTACAGGATAAACTGTAGAGGGGAGTTTAGTTAACAGCAGAGGAAGGCACTCCAACACTGCAGAGTCATCGTTACAGTTGACTGATCTTTCTGATGAAGGCTATTCATACCTATAGGATGAAAATGCTCATAGGATCTAAATGCCTCTTCTCATACTAGACCTAGTCAGATCAAATTACTGAAGCATATAATATGTGTTTTTTGACTCAGCTGAGAAAAGAGGTAGCAATTTAAGGGCTCATAGCACCTTCCATTTAAACTCTGGTATCTTCTGATCTCTTATTAGGTATTCTTAGTTTATTCTTAGTTTTCTCAATCATTTTTTGATGATTACATCAGTCGTCCCTTTTATTTATCAGTTTGTTAATCTAGTCACTCTAAACCAAAATTTACACCAATGTAATTAATCCAATGAAAATGAAGGATAGCTGTGTTTAGTCCCACTACTAAAGGTATTAGTCCTCTTTGCTGACTTTTGCTACAGACAGACATGCTAATGTTAGTTAAAGAAATTAGAAAAAAAAAGTTTTTCAACCTTACAGCATAGGAGAAAATGTAAGAAAAAATGTGAGCTTCTGCTTCATTTCTTAGGCTATGTAAGATGCATGGTTAATTTTCTCAAACCATATGGTGGAGGCTCTGCTGGAGTTTTCAGTCCACACTGTGCCTTGTGTAATGCTGCAGAATGGTCAGGCTGCTTTTGACATTGCTCTTTCCAAAAGAAGCAGCTGCATGGTCCTGCATTGTGTTGGAGGCATTAAGAAATGGGTATTTCTTTCCCTCAGTATGCTCCTTGCTTTTGCTGGAAGGGCTTCCCATTTCTGATGCCTTTGGCACACACTTTTCAGCCTAAGAGCATAGTGGAGATTTCTGCCACAGAACAGCTTTGATTTTGCCAGGTTAGTCATAAGAGCACAAAGAACACCCACAAACATTTGTTGAAGAAACTCCTAATCTAATGAACAAATTCATATTAATTTACCTCATGGCAATTGTACTTCATAATCTGTAATTCTTATGGACGAGCATTAGTGAAAGAATACTCATAAATGCATGACATGCCTTAGGGGAGTTTGACTGGAAGCATCTTCTGCTCTTGCACTTTCTCAGAATTACCTTTCCTTCTATATTTTCTATGTGCAAATCAAATGTGGTTCCTTATTTCTCAGAAGCTGTAAAAAATTTCGTTGTCTTAAAACTGTGGTTCTGTTCTTTCAGGCTAGACTCAAGGTATGGAGCCAATAAGCCAAAGAGCAATATCCACCGAACTGCAGATGCTCAAACAGCCAGAGCTGTAATTGACTGACATTTGGAATTACACATGAGAGGTCTGAGGCAAGGTTTTTACTTTATTAGGTGTTAAAAAGCCAGATGCACAGACATGAGACAACACAGAAGTGGTGTCAAAAAAACCCCATTTTACCCCTAGGATCTGGCAGATGAACACACCAAAAGCACTTTCTTCTTAAAGAGCTAAAAGGCAATTTTAAACAAGTCAGTGGATCATGGGTTCAACTCATAGTGCAGGTGTAGACTTAAACATTCTCCGGAGCAGTTAATTGATTAAGGAAAGTCATTACTTGTATCTCTTGAGTTTATTAATGGGAGATCCGAGAAGTTTAAAAGCATATCAGATTTCCGAGAGACTGACTCTGGACTACATGTCAATGTACATCAAATGCTGCTGTACCTCGACTGGATATTTGATAGGCACCATGCTGCAGAAAGGCAGGACCACATTACAGCAGCCAGAGAAGGTGGTGAAGCATTTGCTGCACATTGCTTCTAAGAGGTCTCGCTGGACTTTTCCTCCATGCTACTTATGCTTTGGGTAACCATGCAAAGCACACAGACAAGAGCCATCTGTGTTTAAGGTCACACCATTCCTCTTCATTTACTTAACCACAGCCTCTCTAGTCCCAAAGCCCCATCCTGGGTGGGCTATATCTGTCTCAGAAGGAGGAGGCACAGCCTGCACCTGCCAAACTCAAAGTGCTACAAGAGTCCCAGCATAATTTTGAAGATCTTCAGCAGATTTAGCTTTTTCTTTTTTAGTAGTTGTGCTGGTGGGAGAACCTATGGAAGAGAAGGCTTTGAGTTAAAACTAGATGTGGCAATATCTGAAGAGTAAGCATGTTAGTAAACCACCTAGACTGGCCTTTCAGGAAATGGAAAAGATCATGCACTAGGTATTTGTCATCTCTAATCTTTATTAGAACCATCAACACTCAATTAAAGACAAAGTTGTATGTTTCTGTTCAAATTACTTCAGCTGGAACAGTTAATGGTGATATTTAAATTGCCATCATTACATGTCAGAGCCAATGCTCTTCTGAAATGAATGAAGTTGTTCACACCTCTCTAGAAAGTATTGCTCCTGACTGCCTGCTGACCCTGTCAAACACCATGTTATTTCTTAAAGAAAGAGGCAACCTCTATTTTTGTATAATATGTAAAAATTGGCAAAGCTTCCAGGAACAGAAAGTTTTATTTTCACCTGATTATATTGGGAGTTCTATGTATAAATCTTAACACATCAAGGTGAGAAGCTCTTACCAAGTTTAAGGCTAAACTAAATATCTGTATGCCAAAACAAAAATTTATTTTGTGTTCAGCAGCACTTGTGTCCTAGGTATGTTTTCAGCAGGGATTCATCTCTTTTGTATAGCTGTTAGTATGAAGGAAAGGGGAATCAATAAAATAATACTCAAATAAAAATAAAATAATTCCATGTCATTCCATTTATCACAGTGGTCTTTTTTATTGTCAAGAGAATTTTCTTTGCATTCTTACCCTATATGTTATCTGCCAGACCCTTATAATTTTCCTTGTGCTTTTCAGAAACCTAAGGTTTTTGTTTGTGTTGAGATGACAAACACTGTACCTATTATTCTGCTCAAGCCTGCACCACTGCCTTACCTTGTGTTCAATTTCCTTTTTCAGAGGAGACTATTGGAAATCTGCAATAATGCTACTGACTGACTCCAAATGGGACTAATGTGTCCTTCTGTGTGTGCATGTAGTTATTAGCAAGGAAACTGTAAAGGAAATGACAGAACACGAAGTACCAGCCCCTTATTTCTACAGAACCAGCAAACTTTACATTGCCTTGTGTGCAATCCTTACACAACACTTTTCTGTAAATGTCACAGAATTACCAAACTCCTTTTCCAATTTGCAAAATGTGATCCACAAAAGTAGGTACGATTTTCCTTTAGACATCCAGTTTTGGAAGCTAAATAAGACTTGGGATTTCTTAGATAGCATCATGTATCAGCAGAACAAAGAAGAAATCCAAACCAGTGTATTAAACCCATGACAGAGGGGGTAGTCAGTTAGTTAAAGCATTTAAATGAGATTAAAAGAAGTTAAAAACAATCCATCTTGTGATAGGAGTAAACATGAAATAATATAGGATGGTTGGGTTTTTCTAAATGTCATTCAGTTGTGTGTGAATGTAGCAAACCAATTAGATAAAATTAAATTTCAAGCCTGATTGACTTTTAAATACTCAATTTGAGCACTGCATTTTGTGTTTATTGCATTGCTCAGGAACATCTAGAAATGGCTGTTGAATAAAGGAATTACATGAAACTTGCACTATCAATAGCCTAGCTGGGGTTTCTCCAAGAGTGTGATGGCAGGTCTGTTTTATTCAGCACAATTAAATACTGAATATCCACAGGACACAGAACTATAAGTCTGAAAAAGGACACACTGGTTGTTGGAGAGCTTTAGCATTTATAGCTGGATAGTATGACAGATAACGAGAAGTCTGATACCATGGAAATTATAACTATGAAATATGTAACAATACTAACCCATGAAGATGGAATATATATCATGAAATATTGGAGAATAATTCAAATCTGCACGGCAATCTGCTTTTCATTTCAAGTGTCGAGCCTATGTAAGCCATAACTTATCCAGGTATTACTCATGTGGGAAATAACTACAAATTTAGTACAACTCATGGAACATTAAAAAAAAAATCCACATTGGAAGAACAAGAAGGATGTAATGCCCCCTCTGTCCCCACCCCCTCTGTCTGTGAGATGGAAAAGGACTTCTCTTAGAAAAACATGCTCATTACTTCTAGAATGACTGGAAAGCTTGTGACAGCTACAATGGGATCTGTCTGCTGGGGAGATGTATCCCAACAGCATGAATTTAGCTACCTATTGCCACCTGCTCAAGAAAGAATGAGTAGCATGCAGTTATCCCCAGGTCGCTCCTGTCCTTAGCACTCTTTGACCACACTGAGACTAAGCAGAGAGTGATGTTGCACCGAGTGCTTCAATATAGCCTGTATCATGTGAGGCTTCTTTCCTCTGGGGCAAAGGTGTCATTACTGCCTTTCACACTGCATTTGATGCTCTGGGGAATGGGCTTTGCATGAGAGAGAGAAGCGAGGAGAGGAAATCTGTTTCAGGACTGAAAGGCTGAGACAATATATCATAGTAATATTGTTTTTTCATACTTTTTATGACAATCCTGCTCTCAGTCAAAGGTCAGAGTTTCCCATTATCCTGTTCCAGTGTTATCAAAGCCATGGTAAGAAAATATGTGAATGAAAAGCTACTGATACCTTTTTTTCCCCCCCACTGATAAAATAGAGCAGTTCCAGGCAACAAAAAGAGAGAAATAAGAGAGAAATCCCTTTCATTCTTTTATTTTCTTTTTTTTTCTGCTGCAGTAACCTTTATACCAGCAACCTTTCTATTCTCCTGAGGCAATCAATTTTCTTATTCAAAGCAAAAGATACAAATGATGAATGACATCACTGTAATGGAACCTTCCCAAAATCATCTCTTTGTCTCTCTTTAGTCACCAAACCCAGAAATAATAACAACTGAAGCATACTAAGGAAAAGAATCTTGTGCATGCTGCTGTGCCTACCCAGAGGAGCAGGAATCTGTCATTCAGTGTATCCACAGCAGGATTTTTTCAAGTAAAGAAAACATACCGCCAGAGGTTTCAGGAAACTGGTATTTTATTTTCTTTACTTTATTGCAAGAAAATGGTGGGTATATAAGCCGTCTGTTTCTTCTTGACAGAATCTACAGACCATTTTATTTTCTTTGATCCTACTGGTTAAATCTATGCAGTCTCATTAACAGATCCAAGTACAAAAGAAGTGCATAATCTTCAATATAACTTTACAGATAACTAGCCCTCTCAAAAGCACCATTCAAGGTAGTTCCTGCTAGAACACAGATGAAAAAGATCACTTAGACACACAAGCCAAAGCCAGCCAAGCCTTTGGATCATTCCCAGAACTCAGAATTAAATGTGTCTGTGAAACAACACACTTTAGATAATAATATACAAATGAGTACAGCATGCATCCAGCTTTGTTTTGGCAAGTGTCCTGGGCCATGATTTCCTGCATCAAGGATCCCACCCTTAGACAGGAATAGTCAGCTACACAGGGTGAGGAGCAGCTGGCTAGGTAGCTGTTCTACAGAAGGCACCTGAACTTGTTATGTCTCTAGACAGGCTATCAGACAGATGTTGTTGTGAAGAAGGAAAAAGTCATGATAAGGCAAGGATTGAAGCCTTCCCTGAAGAATGCATAATATTCTTGCTCTTCTCAGCTCTCCTACAGCCTCAGTTGAGGTCTCTACTCCTTTAAGAAAGATGTGGGTCAGCTGTCCAGAGCCCAAATTTAGTAGTGTCCATAACATGACCTGTGGATAAAATTGATCAAGTTGGAGTTATTCAGCCTAAAGAGAAAACTGGAGAAATTGCATGAAAACATACTCCATATGGGAGAAAGACTGCAGCAGAAAGGGATAGGAAAGGGACGAGGACAATAATTCAGTTTTAAATGACAGTGGCAAAAAAGACCAGCAAAGAAAATAAAAATATTTTCTGACATTAGGGACAAGGTATCACTGGGCTGTATTGCCCTCAGAGGATTGCCAGCATTGGAGAATTTTAAAGACATTAGATGTTAGACATTTTAAGGACATTAGGCAAACATTGATCAAGAATAAAAACAAATACCATCAATCCTTCCTCAGGGCAGGGATTTAATAGATTACCTAGGATGCTATAGGATTCTCTGGCAAGTGATATTAATGTGATCTCTGGTCAGTCATGACTTCTACACATCACACACCATCCAAATTACTTCCCTGAAGAACCTTTTCTGCATGACCTGCATGGAAGAGATATGTGCCAGATTCACCTCTGATACCTGTGACTGGCACTTGAAAGCTGTCTTGGGGACTACTTTCACAGAGGTCCCACTGAGTAGTTTCTCTGCTATTTCAATAAGAGTCAGTGATGAAGCAGATGACTTCCCCCTGGAGCTGCCACAGCAAGGATTTGAAGCTCTACTATGACTCCTATCTGGATGGTATGGCAGCTGGTGATTAGCAACCTCTCAGTTAAACTGGGTGTTTCAGGGGATGGAATGGGGAAGTCTAGCACCCTATATGGGATATGACTAATTGATTCTGTGGGGAAGCACAGGGCATTTCATGAAGGATGCATCCCAAGGTGAGCCAGTTTATGTATGCCATATACCATCCAGAATGTATGCTGCCTCTTCCTGTCCTGCCCATACACCAGCCTGTACCTGGTCAGAGAAACGTCATGTCACTGTCAGCTAATGCACAGGAGGCTGTAATGTGGCTGAGTAGCAGAAGAAAGGTGGCACACGCTTGACTGACACTGACAGCCTGACATTTGACAAGTGAGTTTTAGATGAAAGAATTTTTCTCTATGCTATGAAGCTCTTCACAAACACTCACTAAGCTTCATGGTACTTCCCATGCCACCTCCCTCTGACAAACGCAGAAGCTAAAGTTCACCAATCTTTTTGCTTTAGTCCTGGCAGAAACAAGAGGTGGCTTGGTGCTGGCTAGACACTGGTGGTCACTGGCTGGCATTTTTACCACCTTGCCTTCAGCACAATGTCCTGAGCAGGTTTGGGTGGCTCTTCAGGATGCTCAGGTGCTGTCAGCACTCTCTCCTGGCTGGGCTGACATATAAGTGCTCTGAGGAGCAGCAAGCAACACTTCTGCTACATTACCATCTGCAGAGTTTGCACGCAACTGTCACAGAAATGGGCAGGACAGAAATGCTGGACCGCCTTCCAGAGCCCCATCTTCAGACAGCTGGGAAATGCATGCATACGCTCCCGCTGCTATCCATCCATCACACTTACACATGTTCTCACAGGTCTGCAGAGCTGAAGTCAAATTACTTTGTGTCTACTAAACTGGCCCAACTGTCTACCTTAGGTATAATTAAACACAGATGTGTCATAAGCTAGGGCAAGCCCCAGACCTGTGTGAATAATTGTACAATAGCAGCAAAGAGCAGTGCGCTCAAAATTAGCAACTTTGCTGTAGTCACAAATTGACTGTTCACTACTTAAGTATTCTTTTTTTGCCTTTTCTCCTTGCTCTTGGGGTTTGTTT
>NW_008682087.1:41197-74820 GCF_000695815.1 Acanthisitta chloris
AAAATTATGTTTGTTTGTCTGAGAGGTTTGGGGTTTTTTGTGAGACCCACTGAATTCCCAGACATTTAGGGACTTTATTTTTACATCTTTGAAGGCTCGTGTCCTCTCTCGGTGAACGCTGCATCTTAGGGGACATTCTCCTTGAGTACTAAGCTGTGCACACTGGAGCAGCTGAATTTGGCATCAGCACAGATAAAGTAGTGGCTGCTATTTTCTCTGCCCTGTGACTGAGATGGTGGCACCAGCAAACTTATGCTTGCTGGCTGAAAAGAGCAAACCTCTGTGTCCGCTCTCTTGCAGAAAGCTTGTAGTAGTGATACTTTAATAATCAATATTCTTGCCAGGCTCCAAGTGTTTCATTAGAGCTCAGCAGCAGAAATGGTCTTTGAGAAATGATCTGCTCTTCCAGAGTTGCTGGCAGCTTCCCTGCCAAGCATCTCCACCATGCAACTCCAAGTCTCTGAGTGTAGGGCTTTTTCTGACAGGTGGCAACTGAGAAACATACAGGAGCTGGCAGATCACAAGTAGTTTTAATTTCCTTTTCCTCCTCCTGTTTGTGATAGACACTCCTCCCACTTTTAAGCTGGATGTATGAAAAGTGCTCCACCCGTGGTGAATCCCGTTTAGAGAGAGACTGGGCTCTGGTAAGTTGATGGTCTATGCACCCACAGCAGAAGTCTGGTCTCCCCACACAGGAGTGGGATGAGCAAGAGCAATGCAATGCTGGTGAAACGCTGCAGCTCTTCACCTGAGTGATGCTGTGGGGTAAGTAGTGACCATTGTCACAGGAACCATGTGAGCTGTTACAGTGACTTCAACAGCAAACATTACTCCTGCACCATCTATAGGTTCAAGGCCATAAAAACATTCACCAAACAAAAATTCAGCAATATCAGTAGTGTGTATTTGGCTTCAGCAGGCACCCCCTAAAGCTGTAACATTACTTGCTTATTTATACAGGTAATAGTACTAAGAAATGACCACTAACTTGGGAAGGAGTTCAAGTTCCTCAGTGATTGCCACAAAAATTGGGAAACACACAAGAAGAGAAAAAACCTGCATCATGGTTTTTACTGGTGGTCAAGCAAAAAGGAACAAAATGAAGTAGTCATGGAGCACTTATGGTAGAGTAACTGGAGAACCAGTAATAGTGGTTTTATACATTGGGTGCTACTGAAGCAAAATTTGGAAGTATTTTCACAGGGGATGAGCTATGTCATCATGTTAAGAGCAGACATAGTGATTTATCACTAGCTAGAAATCTCACCCTGTCGTGTGCCTCTGGTGGTGCTTTAGTTATATACTTTTCTGACATCACTTTTTAGGGCTCTGCATTTTACTGTATCAGCAGATATTGATCCCATGGCCCCAAAGCTCTCTAATCTGCTACCTGAATGCAAAATGTGTCCATGGCTCATTGTGAGACTGCAAAAACAATGTGGTTCTATTTTTTAAAAAGGGAACCGTTCTCCTCATTTTTCTTAAATGCAGTTCTCATTGTACATTGAAACATATGGTCTTTGTTTTACAGGTGCTGAGTTTTTATCCTCTGCTGGGTGTTTTTTTGATCTGCCCTCATTGCTTCTGGGCAGAATCAGGGGACTTGCCTCACATGAGTATTTGTAACTGACTTTTAAAAAACAAGTTACATGAGGGTTCTGTAATGCCACCGGTTATGGTTACTTACATGAAAACATAATGTGTGCAAGTCCTAAGAGGTAAAAAATGCTGAGCTTTTAGGAAAATGCAACTGAACATTATCACAAGTGCTTCTTCCTTTCTTTAATGTAAATTGCTGAGGTGAACCCCAGAGCTATTGTGTAAAACTGTCATGCATAAATTTAGTAATGAATTTGATCCATTGGCCAACATTTATTTTTAGAACTGATTCTTTAAATTAAATTCTGGCACTAATTTGTGACTTGAGTTGTAAACTGTTGTAAATGAGTACTGTTGAGTCAAACTTAGCATATGAACTGAGTTTTTAGAACACAAGTTTCTACCAAATCTAACAATTTAAGTATTACTCTGCAGTTTATTATTCCAAGACAAGTGTGCGTTTATTTTACGATACAGGCAATAAGCAAGCAGCATAAATGCTTGAAAATAAGTTAACATTTTTTAATGTTAAAAATAAATGGTGACTTCCTTCTCCTTGTAGGAAGATGACTCTCCTGGGAAATGCCCTGGTCTGATCAGGAGTTCACTTGTGGATCAAATATTAGCTGACTTGGGTTTGGGAGGCAGTGATTCCAAATTAACTTCATGGACACCATCAGCAAAACCTCCTTTATTTTAGGAATCCAAGATCTCACCTTCAGATTCTCATCTCAGCATGGCTGGTCATCTGCAGCTCAACCTGCATACCTTCCTCCATCTCTCTTGGTCTCCATCTCCTTTCTTCCATCCTTCCACCCATGATAAATATTGAAAAGTATTGTGGTTTTGCTCAGAGCCTGCCACTGTGAGAAAATTCAGGGCAACACTCGAAACAGTGATCATGGTCCTTGCTGCTATGAAGTGCTAAATAAATAATAAAATATTTCATTTTAATCACAGTTCATCTCTCATAGATCAAAAGAAATATTCTAAATGGGAAGGAATTTATACGATGAAGAATGTGCTGTGAGGAAATCTGATTTAATTTTGTAGTACAGATACTAAGCAGAACAACTCCAAATCACCAGCCTTCATACCATTATTAAGGAAGAAGAAGAACATGAAAAGAGAAACCATTTAAGTGAGGTTGTAAGTTTATAAAACGTTAAGGCAGTTTGAGAAGAGAGTTTGTGCTCCAGCACCCAGCCTTGGTTTCCCCTCATTTCCCTGCAATAATCTGCAGTCTTTTAATGGGTGGTACACCTTGCAGTGTAAACCTGCCTCTCTGTTTCTATTCTTCTAATGTGACACTAATGGTGTCACATTAGTGTCACTGTTATGTCATCTTGACAGTTGTTTCACCGTACAAGACCCACTGGATAGTGACTCTTGCCACGTAGAAAGTCCCAGAAAAAAAATCTATTTTACACCCTGGAAAATATGCATTTGCCTCTGAGTGACTGAAAACACTTATGCAGAAAAAAACCCCACAATTTAAAGAGAAATCAAAGTTTCTGACTTTTTTTTTCTTTAAAATAACCTCAGCAGTTAAAACTCCCATCTTTAGCTGTTTCCATGAAGCATTAAATGCTCAGTAACTTTTCGCAGATCCAGTGTGCCTAAAACATCAAATACATATAAAACAGTCTCAGTTTTCACAACTGCACAAAGCCTGTCTCTCTCCTTAAACATCTCAAAGCAGATGATTGTTTATGGGCTCCATTTGATGTTGGCTGTAGGACTGGCTTCCTCCCCACCTCATTTTCCTTATTTCCCCCATCTCTCTCTCCCCTTCCTGACTTCCATCCTCTCTGCTTACCAGCAAGCAATATGCAAGGAAATCCATTCCAATGCTGATTTCCATTCCAGTTTGCTTCCACTCCTCTTTCTTCTTCTCTTCCCCTTTTTCTCTGCAAAGCATTTGTAATATTTAATTTGTTGGCAATTTAAGTGTCCGCAGATGCCTTGGAATAACAGTGACACATAGCCTGGCTCTGCACAGAATAGATAGGGTTGTGCAGCTGGTGGGAGAGTTAAAATTGCTTTCTTTGAAGAAAAGACAGCAACACACAGAAGGGAAATGTGGGTGCCCCTGTCTAGAAACCTACTCCAGAAACAAGTGAGTTGCAAGAGATGGGCCTCCATTCTCGTGTTAAGAGCCTGTTAAGCATTTGGGTGCTGCTATTGCCCATGCAGCTTATTTTGTGCCACACTGAATACAGCTCAGCATCTCCCCTCAGACTCCATGAGCCAAGGCTGCTGCTGGGACAGCAGGCTCAGCCAGGCGTGATAGCAGGACAAGAGGACCAACTGCAGCAAAAGGCTTTTGGACTGGGAAATAGTCTGTCAGAGAAAAGGGAAAGTTTGGAAAAGGGCAGAGAGGGGAGAAGGAGGCGGAGAAGGGGAGTTGGACAAAGCTGGCTGGTGGGTATTCAAGGCATCCTAAACCCCTCAATAGGGCATTGTCCCCAGGCAGGGGTCCTGCTGACAGCGGGGGGCAGGGGCTGCTTCCCCTGGAGGTGGCCAGCTGGAAGGTAGTCTGGGGGGCCCAAGGTGGCCTAGAGGCACAGCCCCCCTGCAGCTAGGGAAACATGGAGCGTCTTCCCCAAAATTCATGCGGTGCTGGCTGTGTTTATTCAGGCCCCAGCGACCAGCTGTCAGGAGCCTGTGAATGATGAGAGATTTTTTAATGATGGCGCTTTCAACCATAATGATCAGTTTGTGTCGCTTTCCGTTTTCAAAGCTGTTTTCTTCAAGGAAAAAGGCTGAAACCTTCCTTTAATGAAACACGAAGCCCTAGACCCTCCTTTACATGTGAACCTCTCTCCACTCCCAATGGATGAGCTCATTATCATGGGCTTTTCAGGCCCACAAAGGCAGGCTCTGCTAATACTCCACAGCACCTTTCACAGGCTCATTCATGGCCTTTTATATTAATTTTTTTTTCAGTGTAGTTTCAGCAAACAATCTGAAGGGAGCATTTTTGATTTGGGCTTTAAAAGGGAGGAAGGGAGCAAGGGAGATTGCTTCAGATCAGGGGAAGTGGTCAAGCTTTCACTTAAATACAAGCACATGAATATGTTCACAGAAATCACTGGAAATGCAATATACCTGCCGGGAGCTTTAGTTCTCTTCCCAGCTCAGTGATTCCACAGTGCAAATGCCACAATCTCCCACCAGTAAAATATGACAAACAACACTTGCCTCCTTTGTAAAGTGTTATGCAGCTAAAAAAAAAGCCCATAAAAACTAAGTAGCATTACTATCTGCTTCCATAAACTCAGCAGTAAGTTCAAGCGCTTTACAGCATCAATGTCTTTCTGCATGAGAAATGAGTAGAAAGGGAAAAAACTAAATTGAGTATAAATGAACCATTTAAAACATATTTGACATTTTTTAAGAAGTAAGCCAGTTGTTCTGACTGCAAGCACTAATTTGCTCCCATATTCTTTAACATGTTTGTTAGCATAAGATTTCATCAGGAGACTGAATCTGAGGAAAGGGCTTCCAGTGATTTCAAACACCATTAGACAAGACCAGCAGAGCCTGTTGGACCAAGACAACAAAGCACTAGTATGTAGTTAAAAAATGTCTCCTACCAGATCCATAAAGTCAGTGTGACCCAGGGTCAATCTGGGTCAAACAGGTACATGCCTTTACTGTTATTTGAAGAAGATCCCCGAAGTTCAGACTTGACAGCTTAACTGTTAGTCCTGCAGCACCTTGATACCTTGTTCCTCCTAGGGGATCCACACCAAAGTGCTAAGCACTTTAGTGTTACATCAGTAAAAGTAGAAAATGGAATTACTCGGAAAAATACTCATAACAGGTGATCTGGAATAAACTTGAAAGAGCCAGCAAAAACACCACGAAACACCAAGCAGGGCAAGAATTTGGCTTTCAGCTGGGGGGGGTGTCTCATCAGAAAGGTCTGCTTCTGTTGTGTAAAATAGGGGAGCTCAGGTGGACAGCAGCATGCTCATTGCTACGTATTTGCTATATGGTTTCATTTCATGATGCTCAGTCAGAAGAAATCAAATCCCTCTGAGTAGCAGACAGCCTTTTTCATTTACAAAAACCACTAATACTTTTCATAATAGCCAGATTATGTTGATCTGCTGGTCCCTGTTCTGTAAATGAAGACTAATTAAACACTTGCTGAGGCAGAATGGTTTTGTTTTGGATGCTCACGTGCTTAAAATTTGCTATCTGTTATTAGTTTGCTGAATTGCCATTGCATGCAAAATGAACTGAGACAAAAGTTGCATCTGGCTGTCATCCCACTTCCCTCTCTGTGGCCTTAGTACAAATCCAGTGCAACTTAAGACCACTTGAATTTATGCTGACAAAATTTAAGATAGACTGAATTTAACGAAGCATTTTACACACATATCAAGTACACTGTGTGTTCCAGTCACACTTCCTCTTCTCCTCCATTAAATCTCAAATCCCAGGCAGACTCTCCCTTACCATGCTGGTGTATCATAGAAAACAGTCATGTTACACCAGAGAATTAAGGTTTTACACTACAAAATACTTTTCCATGGTTATAGCTCTATTGACCTAAGTAACAGTGCTTTTCTTACTTCCTTTTTTTCTTTTTGCTGTTTATCTTGAGAAAAAAAAGGAATATAGAAACTTGAAACATTAGCTGAACCTTTATATAGATCAAGCAATGAGAAAAGTCATGCCAAGAGACAGTGTGGAGAAAATCAGATGCTGAGCTCAGACAAAGAGAAGTATCTTCTGATCAATTAGACAGAAAGATAGGACCCAAGAGTCAGGGATGCTTTTGTTTATTATTTCTCCATAGCCAATGTGTGGATGCAGAAGAATCCTTTAAATAAAGGAGCATGGGTCAGAAAGGTCTCTTGGAAAAAAAAAGTAATTCCGGTCACCAATCCCCTAGATGAGAGGCTACGACACTGAAATAAATTAATCTGTGCCCCACTGCTGCTTCTCACGGAGCTATGGGGATGTGACAGGGGATGTAAGGGGGGCTTAGTGGGCGCATGGGAGGATGAGACTGACAGGGCCAGGCTGGGGAGCTCAGACCACCTTCCACCTCAGCACAGGCAATGAGAAACTCAATACCCTGACTGGGGACTGCCTGAGCTTGTTTTTCCCTTGTGTAGAAAGCACATAGGGCATGGTCTGTCCTGAAGAAATTAGAGACTGAGAAGACCAATTAAGTCATTCAGTTCGACTCCCTGAGGCCAATTCAAAGGCTGTTCTCTCTACTAGATACTCTATTGTGGGTTTTTTTTCAGTGCAATTTTAAAAGTCCCAAGTGACAATGCTTTCATTATTTCCCTGGGGAGACTACTCCACAGTCCAATCTATTTCACTGTCAAGAAGTTTTTCTTGAAATTCCTCTTAAAATTTCACTCCTAATTTCCTTCCATTTACTTGGTTGTATGTTGGTTGTTAGTAATACTAAAAAAAAGTAATCACCTTTTTTTCTAAAATGTCCATAGAATGTCACAATATACTGCCTTTATCATTGTTGAACCAGAATGAATTTTACTGTGAATTTTTATTTTAGTTCAGGCCCTTCCTAAACTATGTAGATCCTCTCTGGGCATCTGTTCCATACACAGGGTATCTGTTGTAGTGATCCAGTATTCCAGATGATGGTTCTAGCACAACCTTGATGCATAAGATATTTCCTGTGCCTCTCTAACGCATTGACTCTTGAGGGTGGTTTTGTATAACTCATATAAGCTCATACTTGAAGTGTACGCCTAATTTCTTTGCTCATGCTCACCAATGAGTTTCTGTCATTAGCACCAGTGCCTAGCCCCTTTACTTCCATGCTTGGAATTGTATTTCCTAGTGTCCATCAGATCATATATTTTCTAAAATATCACAATTTATGCTCTTTTTTTTCTGTACTAGATTCCCCAGTGTGAAATGTAGATCATAATACCACCATAATACCATAATTTTCATGGTTAGGGCCTTTGTCTATGCTCAGTGGTGTAATGAAGGATATTAATAATTCCATACTTCATTATCCCTCACGACTGTCTTTTACAACTTTTGAAATACATTGCATTTTCTTGTGTAAGAATATCTCAGCTAGGTTTTAGAAAAAGATCTCAGGAAACGCATTACAAAGCATTCAAATAAATGCATTGCATCCAAATAAAGCAATGAAACTTGTATAGTTAAACTGATCTTTGTTGTTGTTGTTGTCGTTGTTACAAGTGTGAAACATTTGCAAGGGTCACAGTTAATCTTTATTTTCTAAAAAATCTGCTCAAGATTTTTGTGTGTTCTACTATCCCTCATTTTTTCAAATAGTAGTTGACATTTAGGTAGTAGCATTATTAGGCAATTTTATTGTTATGCTAAGCCATACTGTCACTGGACTTGCAGACTTGTTGGAATGACATTTTCCTAGACTTGTTTTCATCCTTCATAGCAAGCATGATGGTGAAAAAACTACTATTTCCCTGCAAGTTTTATGAAGTCCATTCCTGTCTTCATGCACGGAGTCAGTACTGATCCTGTGAGCATCACAAGAAAAATTATGTGAATAACAGCAGTAGATGCCTGAATGATCCTGATTACTTGCACAAAACAAGGCATCCATATGTCACTGTTTAAGTCCAAATGAAGAAATTGTCAGGAAAAAGATAAAGTCACACAAATTTGCCAGCCTGTCTTGTTCTAACAAAATCCTGCTTTGGCAAAATGTCTTTCTGGACAGTGGGTTCATAATCTCTTTTGACAGTCACTGGAGATCGACAGTGTCAATATGAAAGACTTTACCTTTTATAAATGCCATCTGTATTATCAACATTAATTTGAAGGTGACATAATTTTCTTGCAAAACCCATTAGCTTTTTATGCTCTTGGCAAGCAGCTCTGCTTTGATGATTAGACATAGTAACTCTTCTTCTAAGCGAGGAACCTCAAATATTTGCCTCGGCTCTTATGTGCAGGCTGCATAACCAGACATGATTTAACTGTTGTGTTAATGATCTGACACATCTTTCTACATTTAGCTATTTAAGTACAACACTTTAATTATGGCTATATAATCATCAATATCTATAATGACACATTGTGGGTAATGCTGTCAAACAGGATAAGCATGTTCCTACTCTTTCAAAGCCTTTGTGATCACACAGTCCTTGTTATACAGCATCTTTCATTCAGCACTGAATTACGCTAAACCCTCTCACTTTGACATCTCTTATCAGATGAAATGCTTGCTCCTCAAAAAAAGTTTCTAACTCCATTATACATTTTCTGAAAGTTGGATATATTTGTCTCCAAAACAAAAACTGTTATGATGGCCACTACAATAAATCCCCAAAAGATTACTTCAAAGGGATGAAGGTTAAAACTGCAAGGGAATTCAGATGCCCCAAAGGTTCAATATTCTAGTGCCTAGGTGAGAACATAAGAGTACATTCCATTTCTTAATGTATACAGATTTCAGATGTCTCCAGCTCTAGGCAGCAGCTGTGAGACCATGCTGAGAACCCATATTTTAATTCAGTCACTTAAATTTCATTTTAGGTGGCTAATTTCTTTTACGTCTTTGGCCATGGTTGACTAATTAGACAAGATGGAGGAGGGAAGTACTACCCTTATGTTACAAATGAGGAATCCACTATAGAGAGATCAAATGCTTGCCTAAGGAAATGTAAGAAACTTGAGGCAGAGTCAGGAAGGCCCATTTCAGCTGTGCGTGAGATCTACATCTCCTTAATCTCTTATTCCAGTGTCTTAACAAAAAGGCCTTTCTTCCTCACTTCTCTCAGCTATATCAGCTCAAAAATGCTGCTAAACTGGACACGTTGAGACCATAAATCTGTACGCTTCCTTTTTTTTTTTTTTTTAAATTTCTGGTGAGACAGCTAATTATTCTCTTTTATGTAGGTTTTTGTACCATGACAATCCCCCTGTTTTGGAAGTGCCATTAAGTAAATCCTTCAGCAGCATAGCTAACATCTGTTACAGGCTGTTTGTATCTTCATTGTCTTCCCAGGGAAGGAGCATTGTTTCAGTATGATCTTTGCAAATGTGTGTGCTGCTAGGTATTTATGTTCGAGGAGGCAGGTGAAAGTGAAAGTGCACCTTTCACTGCTAGCCATGGTGGTGAGGTTATTATAGTATCTGCTCTATCAGAGAGCTTGTTGTGGGCAACACTGACTCAAATCTTCATGGCAGAACATGCAAAATTTTGTGTTTCTCTCCTGGGGTGGCAGTGTCAGAGCTGGGATGCTTCAGCTACAGGAAGGGAAGATGAGGAGGGTCGAATTGGGAAGCAGATCCAAGGGCGGCCACAAAGTGCTGGCATGTCTCCCCACAAGGAGAGGTGTCAGTGGAACAGGGAACAACTGCTGACCTCACCCTCTGGCAGTAAGTTTGATTTCCAGCAGGTCTGCCACAGACAGAGCAGGCAGCGTGGCCACGATTGCTTTGTTGCCAGTAGAAACCTGCTGCCCTGAAAATAGCCAGGATTGCCTTTTCCCCAACCACCCTGGCTCCAGCCTTTGCCTGGCCTCAAGCACACTGAGGCCAACAACTTTAGCACATCAAGAGTGTGTGTGGCATTACCATCTTTGGGGGGGTGGGGGGTGGGGAGTTAGGGCTGTGGGGCTATGAACCTTAGCAGTAGCCACAGCCTTTTATGACTTACATGCTCACTTGTGGAAACTGAGGGATCCAGACCCCTGAGCCATTGGACTCCAGGTAATGCCTCTGGCTTTTAGGTGGCAGAGTATATGAAACATATTTAAGAAGGGCTGGAAATGTGGGCACCTTAGACCCCAATGCACCCCACCAAGTGTAGCCCCTTGCAAGCCTACAGACCATACACACAAAGCTTGGCCAAGGTTGATCTCTTTTCATAGAATATATCATGTTTAGTTATAGGGTTCTTTCTAATGAAATGTAGCTTTATTTTTAAAATGTCCATCCAAAAGTCTTGGCCTGACCACTTCTGTGATGCTACCTCTGTCAGAGATGAAGTTGTCTTTTGCTAGCTTCTGGGTGAACTCAGAGCTATAAGCCTGGATGCCAGCTGGCCAGAAATGAGTTCTACAATGTAGATTCCCTCAGCACTGGGCTAACAGATGGTCAGAGAAAGGAGGGCCCTCTGTTTGAGTGTCACACTGGCAACTGCCCTCAAGAGTGTAACCAGCTGTTGAACATTTTCTTTCCCAGGCTGAGAAGGGGCATAGGCCACTTCTTGGACATCACATTGTGGCTTCTTGAGGGTGTCTGTTACTTACTGAGATGAATGAAAGTACTCAATTCAGATAGTATAGGTGGGCTGCTCATTGATGGGTGGGAAGGAGCTGGTCTATGCCACTTGAAAATCTCCCTGAATGTGCATGATCTTGTTGGAAAAGTAGAGGTGGCCCCTTGGACGTTTGTCTAGCATTCAGCTTTGTTGCATGCCATGGCCATCCAAGTCTGATGAAGCATTTCATCAGGGTGTACAGCAATCTGGGGCAGGATTCAATAGTTTCTTTAGAATTTAAGAAGCCTCTCTTGGCTTATTCTTTCACATTCATGTTAATAGTTTCCTTCCTGCCCTCCTGGTTCTCTTCTCCAGCTGTGACTTCTGTCAGATCTTTGAGCTAAGCATGTCGAGTGCCTGCAATGATGATATACAAATGAGTCAAAGCTGATCCCAAATTTTCCTTATGTTTTGTTTCTATATAGGACTATCTTCCAAATCCCTTCAAGCAAGTTGAAAATGGTAATCTACACAGATTTAGCTTCTCTGTAATTCAGATAGATCAAATAAATCTCAGCAGACTGTTTTTTAACTGAAGCACAGGTCTACAGTATTAATGTTGTGATGACACATTTTTCGTTCTGCTTGCTAAGTAAAAAAAGGTACACTGATGTTTCTACCACAGAGAAATTGGCCCAGGTGTTCTTACTAACACGAATTACATCAAAGATTGGTATAGAAAATAAGCTGTCTCCATGACATGATTTTGAAAAAAACCCAACTTTTTGAGGCAGAGCTTTTCTAATTAAAAAATGTACACACAGCAACATTGTTCATCACTCCTCTCCCTGTCAAACCTTCAAGCTGACCCTTGAAAGATAACAACAGGTGAAAAAGAGCCTGAAGTTCATCCCACTCTAACCAGTACTGAGCATGATGCTGACTTAGCCTGTATGTCAGTAATACTTCTGCAGACTGTCATTGCAGAGTAGTGCAATAGAAGGCTGTGACTCTCAGGAAACACTATGGTAAGGGAACTTTTATGTAAAAACCCAGTTATGCTTAGAGAAAGACAATAGTTAATTTTCAAATACGCATCCCAAAAAGACGTAGTTAATTTTTCACTTCTTTCCCCATCATAATTTGGAAAATATAAGTAAATTCCTAAGGTCACAGTGATTCAGAAACTGGCAGCTCTGTTAGTGTGGCAGAAATCTATATTATAGGCACTTACTTCTCTTTTCCTCTTTATTCCTGTCACCTCTGCCATTGGAATCAGATACTCTTCAAATTGAAAATAGGTATCTGATCCAGAAGAGTGCATTTCCCATTAAATGCAATGAATCCTGATGCAACCTGATTGGACACAAATGAACTGCAGAAAATGAAACAAAAAGGCCAGTTTGCAATGTAGGTGCCATGCTTTAAAATGTCTAACTGAAGACCCAGGTGGCTGGGGAAAAAGGGCCAATCAACTGCTATTACTGCAAGTGCTCAGCAAACCTAAATACCTTTCAGAATCTCCATCATTAAGTGTATAGGAATCTGGATCAGAATCAATTCTTTACTGGTACTGTTGTTTTAATAAGGACTGATACTTGCTCAGAATAGAGTTTGCTTTTTTATTTCTTTTTGAAGAACATTTCTGCCCTGTATTATGGGCTTGACCCAGTTACCACTGATAAGCAGCAAAAGTCAGCCATAGCCGTGCTGAATACAAGAGAAATGCTAGTGCCCAAGAGAGGTAGACAGGAGTTGAATCAGGCCCCATGCATGTGAAAACAGGCCACAGAAAATCTATTGCTTTAATTGCCTCCTAAAAGATTGACATGGTCTAATTTGCTTATGGTTAAACACCATAAGTTATGATGAACAGGATGATTACCTTAAGCATTCAGCAGCAATTACTAAGCCTTCCCTTTCCCACCCCCCCAATATTCTTTCACTTCAATCTGTTTATAACAACAGGAACATTCCCCAACCCTCAGAGCATCCCTTTGCTTGAAAAAGATAATCATTAGCCAAGCTAATTTCTGGGCAAACCTCTATATTTCTTCCCACACATATATATTCTATACTGAGCTGCAGCTCTAAACCTCTGACCATCACAGCAATTTGCTGGTTTTAGTGGCTGGAATATTTCACCTCCCTGTTAAATATCCCTTTGCCCTTTGTTGAGTTTGTTGCCTAGTAAATTGCATGTCTAGCTTTGAAGCTTATGTTGCTGCACCCCTGCTGCTTTAGCTCCTTATCTCCATAGGATTTGCTGTAGCACACATAGCCATTGGATGAATTTGCACATATTTTCAGTGCCAAGCCTTGACTTTTACTGCTTGCATGTAAATGAAAAAAAGAATAAATAAATAAAAAAAAGAAGGAGTCATTTCCTTTTCGTGATCAGCAATTCATCATCACTAAAGCACTGGGAGGAAAATAGTTATCAACTTCCCATTTTAGGTTGTAACTTCAAAGCAAACCTTTGATTTGAATGCCAGGCTGAACGTTGGGGGAATGGCAGGGGGGAGAGGAGGAAAGGAAGTAGGAGGGACTGGACCGTCACCTTGTGCTGTTGACAGCACCCACCATCACAGAGAGAACAGCTTGTTAAGGTAGCAGAACAGCTACTGGTTTTTCACTTACCTTGTTTATACTCATGCAGGAATTAAGGGAGTCACTGCAGAAGCCTACATTCAAATCCATCCTTACAGTTAAAACTTACCCTGATTCTTGTGGAAATGATCTGCCTTTAGGGTACAAAATACTTGCCTAATAAGAAAATTAAAATCTACATTTTTACAGACTTCTGGAAAACTGACTGCATTGTACCCTCTTGCTTGCTTTTTTTTTTCACTTGAAACAGTCAAGTTCAGCATCCATTCATGGAGGTATATGCTTGTGACAAATTTCAATTAAAATCGCTGATATTCTGGTGTCATAAACTGTCCACTTATCACTACACATTTTTAGAGTAAGGTAGAGAATTTAATTCTCAGCAGAGCTTGTTTAAAGGCTTTAAGTGCCTGCCTGAGCCCAGATCCTTCTTATAGGAACCTGTTCTTCTGCTTGTTATAGAGCAGCCCCTCTTGAGCTCCTTCTCTTCCTCATTCTCTGTCTCTCCCATTCTTTCTAACTCTTCTTAAAATGTAATTATTCCATAGCCAGCATACTCATGGCTGTTTAAAGTCCTGATACCTTGCTACATTAGTACTGCATTGATTATGGTTGGAAATAATCTCAGGAAGTCATGCGTAACTCCCACTCCTTGTCCTTTCTGCCATGTAAGCACATTCTTTTTGCCTGAATGAAATTAGAATGTTCTGGATACAAGCTATTTCCAAGCCTTGAAAATGTTCTGTATAGGTGCCTTTGAGGACTTTCTTTTGCCTATTTTTGTGTCAGTGTCCTGAAACTATCATATATCAAAAGCCAAGTTATTCCTTCATTCAAGTCCATTGTACTACCAAAAATACTGCTTAATCCATTTCCTCTGATGGGAGGAAGTGGGCTGTTGATTTTTGAAATGTGCATGCTATTCTCACGCATTAGGATATTCAGTTAAAACTCCTGTCAAAAGACCATAAATATACATGCACTGAAAACACCTTTGTAGAAGTCTCCTAGGCTTTTAAAGAGAGCATGGAGAGCCTGACTCCTATGAGTTTTTTGTCATTTGTTTCCATCAAAGCACAGCTCGGTGTCAGATTGCATTTTACCACAGTGTTTATTTCTACAGTAAGCAGATATACCTAATAAGACAATGGTAAGATTTAGACTTTAAATCACAGTCCATTGCAAAGCCTAGGCTGCCTGTTTAGGACCTTCGCTTGTTTCCATACAATCCCTTCTTTAGTGGAGTAGCATCTAATCCTCTCCTTTCTCAGCAAAATATTCTTTTTGGCAGGTGGGTGTGAGGGATAATTAAGGGGCCCAGCTCCCGGTTGTATTGATGGTAGCCCTTTATTTGCAGGTTGCTGCTGCTGTGCTCAGTAGAAGGAGGGATGCTCTGCCCCCTGCGATGCTCTGGTACTGGGGCTCGACTTCTCTTCCACCTGCCACAGAGAGGCAAGAGCTCCCCCTGTGCTCTGAGTGCATCTCTGAAGAGATCCCTCCTGCTCCTCCTGAAACCCATGCTCTAATTTTAATCATGTAGCTCTGTCCGTTTAAGGGTTGACAACAAATCATAGCCGGCATAAACAGGGCCTAAAAGTATGTATGTGTCGTTGGCAAACAGGAAAAAAGGAAAGAAGGATTGCTGTTTTGCTAGAGCCATTTGAAATTAGTGGAGTCATTAAAAGCTTTTATTCAAATAAATAAATTCATAAAATTGCCTAGAACTCAATAGTGCAGGATGTCTAATCAATAGTAATTCATTTTCAGAATTGCCATCTGTTACACAAGCCAGGAATTGCAAGAGGTAAATCATGACAAACACTGCACGCACAGACAGGATCCATTATATCACAGCAGGGGTCACACTGGAATCACTTCATCTGTTTTTAAGGTTTGAAAGCCCAGGATGCAGCGGATTTTCAAACAGGCCCATCTGTGTGATATTTCTGGCCACAGATCTCTGGTTTCCTCACCGATGGTGGTAACTAAATCTCTGTGATGTAGTCCATGCCATGGGCTGGATTATTTGCATTAGAAGTAATCTTCTGGTGACTCTGCAGGTGTCTGTAGCGGGCAGAATGAATTACAAGGCTGCGCTTAAGCAACTTTGTTTCTGAACATGATTTCAGCTTGAAAATTATTAGAATATGTAGCTGCACTTTTGGAGCTGTAGCCTCTGCCCTGTGCTACAAGTAGGGACTAACTCCTTATGCAAAAGAGGTAAAGCTGGAGTGGGGTCCATTCCTCCACTTTTTTTTTCTGAGTTTTCTGAATAACAAACACAGGAAAAAAAAAAAGAAAAAATAAGCCAAACCCACCTTACTGGAATTTTCTGACAGTAAATTCCAATTAATTTAAAGTTCTGGTCTTATGCAAAAGGGGTAAAGCTGGAGTAGGGTCCATTCCTCCACTTTTTTTTTTTCTGAGTTTTCTGAATAACCAACACAGAAAAAAAGAAAAAATAAGCCAAATCCACCTTACTGGAATTTTCTGACCGTAAATTCCAATTAATTTAAAGTTCTGGTTTTAATTCTGTCCATAGATGATTGTGAGAAATTCACTTTTATAGTTTGGAGGCATTCCACCTGGAAAAAAATATCTCTGGAAAATGATATTTCCATCTGTTAAAAAATGGGAGGGAGTGGAGGGGGCAGGGCAGGGAATAAATGACGGTCTCTGTAGATTAGGGCCAACATTTTCAAAAACAGGAACTAAAGTTAGCCTTGTGTATTCATACTCAGACACAAATAAATATATAGTGCTTTGGGAAATCGTGCTAAGCCTCTGCTAGCTCTGCTTTTTTAACCTGACCTCGTCATTTCAGGCCATAGTCAGCTGCCCAAATGGGGATGAGAGAGAAACTCGTGCTCATCCTTTTTTTGTGACAGTGTTGATCCATGTCCCAGGGAGTGGAGTCCATGTTTCTCTCTGCATGCAGAGGAGTCAAGTGCCAATCCAGTCTAGAGCCTGTGGATCTGTTCATGGATAAAGGTTAAATACTCCTGTCTGCTATGATTTCCCAGAGGCAGACTTTGGCCTGTTTAGGAGACTGGTTGAGAGAGTCCCTTGGGAGGCAATCCTGAAGGACAAAGGAGTCCAGAAACGCTGAACATTCTTCAAGAAGGAAATCCTAAAGGCACACAAGCAGGCTGACCCCATAGGCCAAAACATGAGCCAACCTGACTGAACAGAGAACTTTGGCTGGAACTCGGGAGAAAAAAAAGGAGAGTTTATGACCTTTGGAAGAAGGGGCAGGCCACTCAGGAGGGCTACAAGGATGTTTTGAGGTTATGCAGGGAGAAAATTAAAAGGGCCAAAGACCAACTAGAACTTAATCTGGCTACTGCTATAAAAGACTATAAAAAATTGCTTCTAGAAATACATTACTAACCTAAAGAGGGCTAAGGAGACTCTCCATCCATTATTGGATGCAGAGAGAAATATAGGGATGAGGAAAAGGCTGAGGTACTTAACGCCTTCTTTGCCTCAGACTTTAATAGTAAGACCAGCTGTTCTCCAGGTGGCCAGTCCTCTGAGCTGGAAGACAGGGATGGGGAGCAGAAAGAAGACCCCAAATCCAAAGGGATATAGTCAGTGATGTGCTACACCACTTAGACATTCACAAGTCTATGAGAGCAGATGGAATCCACCTAAGGATACTGAGGGGGCTGGCAGAGGTGCTCACTGAGCTGCTTTCCATCATTTATCAGCAGACCTGCCATCTACAGAAAGGGCCAGAAGGAGGATCCTGGAAGCTGGTCATGGAGGATCATCTTGAGTACTGTTGCACAGCACGTACACAACAATCAAGGCATCAGGCCCAAACATAGAGAGGCAGGTCCTGCTTGGATAACTGTGCTGGTTTTGGCTGGGATAGACTTTATTTTCTTCACAGTGGCTAGTATAGGGCTGTGTTTTGGATCTGTGCTGATCACAGAACTGATGTTTTATTTATTGCTGAGGAGTGCTTATACAGAGCCAAGGCCTTTGCTGCTTTTCATACTGCCATGCTATCAAGAAGACTGGGGGTGCATGGGAAACTGGGAGAAGATACAGCTGGAGTAGCTGACCTTAACCATCCAAAGAGATATTCCATACCATATGACAGTATGTTCAGTTTGCAAAGTGGGGAGAAGAACAAGGGAGAGAGGATGTTTGGAGTGATGGCATTTGTCTTCCCAAGGAACCGTTACGCGTGATGGGTCCTCAGTCTCCTGGGGATGGCTGAACACCTCCTGCCCGTGGGAAGCAGTGAATTAATTCCTTGGTTTGCTTTGCTTGTGTGTGTGGCTTTTGCTTTCCCTATTAAACTGTCTTCATCTCAACCCATGAGTTTTCCAGTTTTTACCCTTTCACTTCTCTTCCCAGACCCACTAGTAGGGAAGTGAGCTTGTGATGCTGTTTCTTGGTTGCTGGCTGTGGTTAAATCATGACACTAACCTGATCTCTTTCTGTGATGTGATCTGTTTCTACACCTTAGTGGATGAGAAAAAGGCTGTGGATATTGTCTACCTAGAATTGAGTAAAGCATTTGACACTGTCTCCCACAGCCTTCTCCTGGAGAAACTGGCTTCCTATGATGTGAATGTAGTAAAATAGCCATTTTACTACATTCTGGGCCTGGATGGCCAGGCCCAGAAAGTGGTGGTGAATGGAGTTAAATCCAGCTAATGGCCAGTCAGAAATGGTGTTCCCCAAGGCTCAGTACTGGCGCCAGTCCCGTTTAACATCTTCATTGACAGCCTGACTGAGGGGATCAAGGGCACCCTCAGTTCACAGATATCACCAGGCTGGGTGCGGGTGTTGATCTCTTGGAGGGTAGGAAGGCTCTGCAGAGGCATCTGGAAAGACTTGATCAATGGGCCAAGGCCAAATGTATGAGGTTCAACAAAGCCAAGTGCCAGGTCCTGCACTTTGGTCACAGTGCTACAGGCTTGGGACAGAGTGGCTGGAAAGCTGCTTTGTGGAAAAGGACCTGGAGGTGTTGGTTGAAAGCTACTGAATATGAGCCAGCAGTGTACCCAGGTGGCCAAAAAGGCCAATGGCATCATGGCTTGTATCAGAAATAGTGTGGCCAGCAGGACTAGAACACTGATTGCCCACTCTAGTTAGCACTGATGAGGCTGCATCTCAAATCCTGTGTTCAGTTTTGGGCTTCTCACTACAAGAAAGTCTTTGGCCATGTCCAGAGAAGGGCAACAAAGCTCAAGAAGGGTCTGGAGCACAAGTTTTATGAGGAGAAGCTGAGGGAGCTGGGGTTGTTTAGCCTGGAGAAAAGGAGGTTCAGGAGAGACCTTATTGCTCTCTAGAACTACCTGAAAGGAGGCTGTATGTTGGTGGGGGTCAGCCTCTTCCTCCGAACGACAAGCAATAGAGTGAGAGGAAACGACCTCAAGCTGTGCTAGGGGAGGTTTAGATTGGATCTTAGGAAAACTTCTTCACCAAAATGGTTGTCAAATACTGGAACAGACTGCCCAGGGAAGTGGCTGAGTCACCATCCCTGGAGGTATTTAAAAGACCCATTGGTGTGGCAATTAGGGACATGGTTTAGTGGTGGACTTGGAAAGTGCTGGGTTAATGATTGGACTTGATGATTTTAAAGATCTTTTCCATCCTAAATAATTCTATGATTCTATGGGTGTATGTTAAATGTCTGTCTGGCTATATTTCCTTTAACAGCATCTTCCTCAGGAAAATCACAAGCCCACAAATTGTCTACATCACATTGCTGGGAGCTACAGTGAGTTTTGTAGCTGGAACTAAAAGACCAAAGTAGGGGCAAGTCCAATTTAGTCAAGGCCACTTAGCACAAAATTACATTCTGTTATTCCTCCTGAAACAACGACAGCCAAAATGTCAAGGGACCTGACTATGCTTTCAAACCCTTGTCAACAGAGCACAGTTTATTTTAAGAAAGTTTTTTGCAGCTTCCTTGTTTATTTCTTGTCTAAGACAGACATAAAGTACAGCAAATGATGAATATTTGCTGCCTTTAAATGTGGGAATTCTGGGGGCTCTTATCTTCCTTTACTACCTACCTTTGTGAACTGATGTTTAATTATACTTTGTACAGTTTCTTTTGTCATTGTTTTTCTGTGGTTTATGCCATGTTATATTTACTGGCTCATGCTTTTCAGGTCTAATGTATCACTAGACAAAAACACCTGCATCTACCTAAGCCCATCGCTGATTTTCCACAGGAAAACAGCTTCATGGAGGACAGCAGGGCAGCACAGATGAGAGACATTCTCACTGAAGTGTGAACAGAGCATGATAGCACCTAGGCTGTAACTTTTGAGGAGAAGGACACTGTAGTATCTTCTCCAGCAAAACTTCTAGTAAACTATATTTGCTGAGTTAAGATAGAATGTAATGTCTCTAAAATATAATGCAAATAATTCAGCTTTCTACTGATGTAGGGGAAGATCTACAAACACTGATCAGATCAGACTCACAATGTGTAGGTGTGCAGGCACATTAATGTCCCTGCCTATGCTTGCCTATTCAGGAAAACAGCTCTCATTCAGGAAGGTTGATAAAACTCCTCTCAAATTTAAACACATGTTTTTATCTCTGGCCCTTGCAGACGTGGAAAGTAACACATGTTAGTTTCAGAGGAAATCCTGACCCACAAAAGCTGTTTTCACACACCAATTCTAGCTTGAAAGACAATTAAAGCAACCTAATTTATGATTCTGGATTTGTAATATTTGTACAATAATTTGTGCTGCTGAGCCAAGAGTATTTGTCCTTTCCTATGCATCCTCTGGACTTGCATGAAGCACATATTCTGCAATTTGGTGGTTTTGCTGCTATTTGCCTTTACCTGTACCCATTTGGCATTATCTAGCTTTTCAACATTTTCTTCTAACACCAGATTTCACAAAGAGCTTGCAAGTGCTTCCCTGAAAGTGACACCTGAACTCAGGTATAACAGGATTTCCTTCACTGCAGGATAGGACTTTGCCATGGGACCTGCTTCAGCAAGGCCTGGGCTGACACGTGTTGGTGTGCAAAATGGGAGATCCATTCCTGTACCTTTTTGATTTTCTTCTCTAAAGTTTTAGGGCTATTATGGGTCCTGCCAAACCAGAGTGTTATGACTTAGAGTGTTCTTTCTCACTTTGGAGCTGTAAGGTGGAAAAAAGAAACAGGTCTGA
The DNA here is from genome assembly GCF_000695815.1 of Acanthisitta chloris. Taxonomy (NCBI): domain Eukaryota; kingdom Metazoa; phylum Chordata; class Aves; order Passeriformes; family Acanthisittidae; genus Acanthisitta; species Acanthisitta chloris. The sequence goes on from NW_008682087.1 coordinate 61,772, forward strand.
CAAGAGAGTGGTCCCAAATGCACAGAGCAATCAGGGGAGGATGTCTGTGATCAGGGAGAAAGGAAGAAGGGATGAAGAAAAAGGAAGAGAAAAGAAGGAAAAAGGAACCAGAGAGACAAGCATAGATGCTGCAAATACTGAAACTCAGCTTGCTTTCACTTGCATAAATATAATGCACAGAACAATGTCCTCTCAACCCAAGTTCCTAATGAATGATTGTTCTCTCAATCCTTCATTAAAATTGCATACAATGATGAGGACCTAACAGTAGGTAAGCTGCTGTTTTACTCCATTGATTGTGTCTAATATCCTTCTGGTTCAATCTTACTACGATTTTCAGTGCTTTTGTCCTAGTTTTTCTCTGGTAGATGATGTCTAAAGACACATAACAGAATACTTGTGGGTTTACATTTTTGTGTCATCAGAACATGAGAAGCTGTTCCCCAGAGATTTAGGCAGAAATCTTGTCTCTCACTTCCCCTGCAGTAGCATGAGACTTGCAGCAGATGCCTAACAGGCTATCCCACAGACATAATGTGTGAAATAGTTTCGCTGGGGTAACCTTGCACTGTAATCAAAGAATGAGGAGGGGATAGAATCAAATAATACAGCACTGATGAAATCAATGTAGACACGCAGAGTAAATAAACCAAACCATTGTCTTTATTTCTACTGTAGCTGTACATAAATATCTCTACACCTGAAGAAAATATGAGTAGCCATGTGAACTTTGCATTCCAAAACTATGTTTTACTATAAAGGCTGCATTTGCTGGAGTGCTATAAATACAAAGCTAGCAGTGTTTTGAACAGGAACAAGCACTAGCCTATGAATACCAAATAGTCTAAAGATACCTAGTGACTTATGTTGCTGATTGCTAGAGGAAGACAGGGTCTTTTCCTTTTAAAGTGAGGGAATGAAACAGAGAGCTAGCAATGCGGGGAACAGCCACTTCAGTAATCTGAGGTGGATGGGGACCTTGACATACTAAGTAAACTTCAGCCTGGAAAGCTTTCAGAGAAGCACTCTCTGTTACTTTGAGAGCAGCAGGGTGGTTTTGATGATATTAAAGTCAGGACATAGGCTGCAGCAGAGATATTGCCACATTGCTACAATATCCAACCCTAATGTAGCCACATTTTGCTGCATCTTGAAATCGTCAGATTTTTCACAGTACTTGCAATTGGGTCATGATGATAAAAGTGTCTTGAAATCATCAGATTTTTCATGGTACTTGCAATTGGGTCATGATGATAAAAACTGTTCTTTATATGAAGGGTCATTATGACTGGCATAGTATCAAATATTTAGTTATCTGTCTTCCATTATATACTGAAACATATGATATTTATGATGTAATGAAATATTCAGGCTTAATGCTGAGATACTTATGTTTTAGCCTCAGAATTCAGCGAGCTCCTGAAAATGTACTTTGCATACACAAGATGTATATTTCATATAAAAAGATGCACACTGAAATATTAATAATATTTCCCTGAACTTTCTACATTGTATTCTGTAGAACATGACACACTTGCATTCCCTCATTGCATCTTGAAATTTACCAGCTTCCACCAAAATGTGCTGCATCACTCATCTTACTCACATCATCCATGCTCTGTCATTCTTATTTCAGCCCATCCCAGGTATTCTGGACCTTCCCCAGTTGCCCAAACTCTTATGCTGACCTCCAAGAAAATGCTCTAAGAAATAAGTTTTGCCCTATGCCTGTCTCTGAAATCAACTTTTCCTACCATGCATAAACAAATCTTACCAAAAGTGCTTTTTCTTCTGACAATAATGCTTGCCAGTCAGCTCTCCTGACAAGCAATGAAGATTTTCCTTTTCTCTTCCATTCAATTCATTAAAAAAACCCATTGTGTAAGTTAACAATGAAAGCATATCAAACCAAGACAAAATGTTTAAATAGCTCTTAGCCACCACATTATGGCTAAATGACAATAATCCTCTTTCTAATTTATGCAAAAAAATGCTTAGTTATCTCACTGAATAAAAAGAGAAGTGGGTCTTTTGTATGTAAAAACACCTTAATATGAAGTCCCTGTTTAAGTGAGAAAAGAGACAGCTCCTGCATATCTAAAAGTCTTTATAAATTTAAGAATTTTTTATGGGAGAAAAAATATAAAAATTATACAGGAATCCTAGATTTCTGTCACATATTATCTGAAGATTTGAATTGTATCTTTGGCAATGAACTATGTCTCCATGAATTAATGCCATGACAGATTTTTAATGAGTGCTTACTTTTCAGGGAAGTTCTTTTATTATTTTTTTTCTGCAATTGCTGTCATTAAATTTCTAATTTAGAAGTTGTTATCAAATCACTTTGAAAAATGCGTTTACTCTTTCCAAAATAATTTGGGACACTGTTTCAACATCAGTGAGATGGACTCACTTCAGTCATTTCTCAATACATTAGTTGAGTCATGGACAATTGTAGTTTTATCCTGGTGTTGTCTGATTTGCCCACAAGATGTTTGACCAAGATGTTCAGAAGTGTTTATTGTCCGTAGCTACTCACCAGGAGGCAATGTAGAAGGATCTAATTAGGACACAGTCTAACCACCAGTCCTCTTTATAACTTAGTTTAGTTGTCTAATTACCCCAGTTATTTTAAAAATTGCTGACCTTCCGGGATTATTATTTCTTGAGTTTCATTTACTTGCTTCTGGTTTTAGAATGAAGAAAAGAGTCCCATTTTTGTCTTCAGAATATCAAAGGCTATGAAACTCTTTCAAAGGTGAAGGAAATGTCTTCATAAGTTTTTTGTGCAGCAGTAATAAATAATTACCTCTAATTTGTTCTTATCTACCATAAATTTTATTTCTTAAAATATTACCGACATACTGAGATGAAAAATAGCAATACTCTGTTTACCATAAATTTTATTTCTTAAAGTATTACCAACAGACTGAGATGAAAAATAGCAATACTCTGAAAAGTTGCCGAGTAACTTGCAATGTCTCAGCACAAGAGGAAAAGTGGAAGGGAGATTTGGAATGACAATTGATCACTAAGTGTTACAACTGCACCATATACAGGGTTCATCTCACAGTAGAGGAAGACAGCTATATTACATTGTATTACTTGTGTATTGACCTATGTTGAGAGATACTTCATAATCGGGTACACAGTGGCTTGTAGAATATAATGCACCAAATATATGGTTGCTATATAAATTATTTCAGTATGTTCTGCTGGTCTTTTATGTGAAGGGCACATTTTCATTAGGTAACATACTTTTGTTCTTTTCCAATTTACAGAGTGTCAGTTTGGCCTCATGATTCTTCCTCTGTAGCAGTTACCAGACTTAATTATATCATACATATGTTTCAGTACACAGTGTAAGAACTCACTAAATATTGAAATTCTTAGGGAAAACATTTATTTTCTGATGGCTTCGTATGGCTGTGTATAGGATCTTGATCAGTGGCCTTGCAGTGGTTGCTGAAATGATGTGTCAGGGTCAGGTATGATACTAACTACGTGCCCTGAAGTTAAGACTTGTTCAAAAGGAATGCACCTTGAATGTTTTATAACTCTTTTTTAATAGGCTAATAAACAAATAATAGATTCTGTTCATTGGGAATTTTTAGACTAATTGTATATCTTTTTGTATGTGTTGTTTGACAGGGTCTCCAACATAGCAGCATGTTTGCAACTCACCATTCTGAACAGGACTGTCCCCTTGACACCATTCCCATAACCAGTACCACAGAGAGCTAATGACATGCCTGTGGCACTGATGGATTGGAGTGGGAGTTAATCATTGGATTTTAAGTGCATGCAAGAAGAGGACTGCATCTACTGCAAGGAAAATTGCTTTTCATTGATTCTTCCCCAGTGAGTAACTAGGAACGGATATCAATGCAACAGATAGTAATCCCTGTACTCCTAAATTCTACTGTTACATTAATTAGTTACGATAACTAAAACACTAAAGTGCAATTATGTATCTCCCTGACCAAAAGTGTGAAAAAGAGAGTTACGTAGCCATCAGTATGCAACAGAAGTGCTCTAAGGTTCTTAGAGCCAAACAAATCTATTATGGGTCCTAATGCCAGATTTCTGACTCCATCCACAAGCCTCAAGCAAAGAAAACCTGAAAACTTGTGCAGTCTACATTAAACCACCACTCTGCTACTTTCTTTTTCCCAGGGCTTTATTAACAATGCATTCCTGTTTGAATTAAAGTAGATATATATGTCATTGGGGTCTCGGTTATCAAAGATGAGTAGTCAATAGAACTGTTGAATGCCATAGTTTCACCCTCTGATTCTAACAGAATGGCATATTTTCCAGTTTCACATAGCTTTAATTCTGTATATATGCACAAACTTAAAGCTTCCATTTAGATGTGGTGATGAGAAGTTAACACCTCTGACCTTATAGAATTTTGGAAGAGGGGACTAAGTCAGGTTGCAATACCTTCCCTTCTGATTTGCTTTGGAGTAGTCTCCCTATTTTCCTTCATTAGAGAGATCCATCTCTTCTCATCCTGCAAAACAATGCCCTTCTCTCTGGTGTGGAAAGGGTAACACCCTTTCAGCCATGACAACCTGTCAGCCTTATCTCGCTTGCTGTATCTAGTATGTAAAAAGTTCTTTGCCATTATTTTAGGTCAGGTTCTCCACTCACTTTGCATTTAGTGTCAAGGGTCAAAATCCAGTCAGTTATTCTCAAGTCTAGGACAACTTTCCTACTTCTAGTTCAATATCTCAGAGATACTAGCAAATATAAAGATCCAGATTTGATTTTTTTATAGAAATCACTGAATTAGCAATGATTCTATTTTTTTTTCTGTGCCTCTGAGTAGGCTGGATTAGAGAAAACACTCTTTTCTGGACCCGTCCCAATTTATATGTATCTCCTTACAGAACAGCTATCACTGTGCCTCTGAATAGGCTGGATTAAAGAAAACACTCTTTTCTGGACCCTTCCCAATTTATGTATCTCCTTACAGAACAGCTATCATTATTGCTGTGACACTTAGGTTGCATGTTTTCTGTATTCTGCTCAGTTGTAAATGGCCTAAAAATTGTGGTTTTTTTCAAGATGAGTTATATTTAGGAACTCATGAGAAATATTAATATCCTTAGTAAATGACAAAATGGTGAGCTGCAAACCTAAGTCAGACTCTCAGGATTTGACTACTTGCCTTTTTTCCTTGCAAAAAATCTGTGCACTTTTCAAACTGAAGGTTACATTAACATTACACAGAGGAAGTCAATTAATTTAACAGATTATCAATTTGTGGATTTCTTGAACATGCAGTAACATATACACAAAGCAGTTCTTTGTGATCCCACAGATGTCCTGTCCTCAGCACACAGCTTCATTAATCATGTGCTATGCATGTTATTGTCTAAACTGCAGTGGCATGTGAGACAGGGAAAACATCAGGAAAGAAATGTTGCTTACCCTTTGCACACCAGTAAAGATTACAAATAAGCAGAGGGTTTAAAAAGTCTATCAAGTCAGTGCTATGAAGATTTCAAATAATTCTTAAAACTGTTGGGATTCACCCAAATAAAATGTATTTTATGCTAATCTATATATTTCTAGAGCAAAACTGAGAATACCCAGCACTACATATCTAGTTCATACAAGAAAAGCTGAAATCTGTATTTACATCTCAGGAAGGCAAAGGTTTGCCCCTAGGTTTGGGCTATGCCTCTAGGAAATCTAGAAAATGCTACTGTAGTTTGAGTGGTTCTGTTACAGTGATGCTGCAAAACATGACCTCTACCCCTACTGCAGTATTGACACAGACATTGGACTAAATTTGCCTCCTTCCTAAACAGTAAATGAAATTCAGCCAGGGCAGAAGTGCTTCTTCACACAGATTTTTGCCACATCTGTGTTCTCATGGCCACTGCTGGCTGCTAGCTGTGGTCTCCATTTTCTTACACTAGGCAAACATATAAACAGCTGGCTAAATATAAAAGTCATGTCTGAGTTATACTGTGAGAGAGCCTTAGCAATTTGATATGAATTGTGTGGATCCTGTTGGTCTAAACCAAGGGTATCTGTTGCTTGAGGTCAGGACCTTCTCTGTAGCACCAAGCTAGATGTCAGCACTTAAATAGCAGTGAGACTGACTTAAAATGTTTCCCTTCCAACTACATCCCTAGCAGTCATCAGTCACTTGACCTGAATACTTCAAAATGGACTGTTGTCTAATGTATCCTGCCTTTCTCAAATGTAATGCATATATTCCATGATTCACAGATTCCATAATTTCTTTGCCTGTCTATCTATAAACACCTAATTTAATGATGGGCACAATTTAACAAATATAGGAAGGATAACATTTTTATCTCTAAGAAGGTGGTGAGCAGTTTACAGTTTGAAGGACAGGTACGATTCAGAGAACTCATGAACCAAGGATAACATGTATTTGCTAGACTTACTGATATATGTAAATTCTCAAAAAAAGCATCTGCCATTAAAAATGTTTGGCATCCTTGTGTGACAGAGGAGAAAACCCTCCACAAATAAACTAATTTAATGAGGATATTGCTGAACAACAATCCTAAGCAAAACTAAGAAAAGGCTGCTAAGAAGGGGTTAAAGAGAGAAGTCACAGATGTAGACAGAAAGACTTCTCATTCAATGCAGCCATAAAATCAGTCTTACAGATATCCATAGGGAAGGAATGCTACAGTTAGGATCCTTGATCTGGAAAGGTCTACTTGTTACTTCAATCAAGATGAAAAGTATGATATCCTTATGGAAGGAATGCTACAATTAGGATCCTTGACCTGGAAAGGTCTGCTTGTTACTTCAATCAAGATGAAAAGTAAACTCAGAAAGCAAAAAACGTTGTTTGAAATCAACAGTTTTGTTGGGCCAGAGGGTGAGGGAAAGTCATTCAGCCACTTCAGGCTAAATGATGGAAGTGTCTCTACATTGTCAGTTCAAGCCTCGCTTCAGTCTGGTGCCTAATCAGAAATTGACACAAAGTCAAAAAAGATGGAAGTGACTCTACATTGTCAGTTCAAGCCTCACTTCAGTCTGATGCCTAATCAGAAATTGACACAAAGTCACCAATATTTTGTGGTGCTGATATTCTTGCTTCTGTACTGTAGAGAGTGTGAGCAACCAAAGTGTGTATGTGGAGATCATATCCCTGCAATCTTGCTTATGATTCATGTAATGCCTGAAAATGCAGAGGAAGAGAGTAAAATGGACTTCCTGCAAACAGCTCAGGGTACTGCAAATTGGAGCTGTGGTACCTGTTGTTGAAGAAGCAGTTACATACCCTTTAGTCCTCCAAGGCATTCAGAAGAACACATGTGAAGCCTCTGGAGGAAAACAAAGTACATTCTTGGACACTTCTTGTATAGCTCTGTGTCTAAAATATAAGAACATCAGGCAATTTTAACACTGTAGCTCCACCAGTACAAGGGGGGGTTGCTTATGACAAGTGCCACAAATCTATGGACATGTCTCTGGACTCTACCTTCAGATCAACTTAATTTTGGGGTGTTGAATTTTTGACCACCAAGCAAATCATGTGTCTTTCACACAACTGTGAAAGACTTTGAATTTGCTTTTTAAAAGCTTTTTTTATGGTCTTGCATGGAATTTTAAAAAAGTCTCCAGAAAGGCAACAAAGCTGAAACTTAACTGCAAGAGAAAGTTTGTTTGCCGTGTTTTTTCTCAGTTCTTTTTCCACACATTAACACCACTTGATAAATGATTTGTAAGAAACAGTGAATACAAAATGCATATTTTTGTAGAGTACATCCTTTTCACAGATTGTGACAAAATATCTGAATAAAAATACACGTATAAAAGGGACACATTGTTTTTCCCTCTTATTTTAAAAAAATGCAGTAAGAATGCCTTTTTCACACATGGCACTCTACAAAAATATTTTTATTTCTTACCCAATGAACTGAATTAAATCTAAAAATTATAGTGAAGTTCCTTTAACTTCTTAAAATTAATTTGACAACTTCTGTATGTCCATGTCCCTAAATTACATTTGAACTGTCATTTTAGTCACATGGAGCACACGAAATTAATTTCCATGTATTTCAAACCTCAAACACATGCACACAAAGCACAGCAAGTCAGCCTGGAAGAGTGAACACCTTTTCAACACAGCACCATGCCCACCTTGTACTCACGCATTTTTTCTTATGGATGCAGTAGTATGAGATAAAATATTACAGAACCACACCTCAAACGGGAGAGAAACCAAACCAAAACCCCTCAAACCCCTGTATCAAAACTTTTAATGCTTTAAGTAAATAGGCACCCATTAAGTAAAATGTTTCTGAGCTAAATCCTACCAGGAAGAAAATGTTAGGCATTGCATTGCAATTTGCCAGATGCTTCCAGGTTATTTTTCTCTTTCCATCAATCAAGATAATCATTTTCAATAGGCCACCCTGCAACTAAATGTAAGAGTAACTGTCTTAGACAGCTGTTTTGCATAAAGTGTTTGCTTTCAAGGAATATTGTCCAGGAGACACTGGAAAGTAATAACATAAAAAAAAGGGGGAAAGAAAATATGCTTGCTCCCCCCTCCCCCGTAGTATCTCCCCATCCCTCCAAAGTGAAGGAAAATATGCTTGCTCTCCCCTCCCCCATAGTATCTCCCCATCCCTCCAAAGTGAAACAAAAGATAAAAAGCTTTGTTTTAATGTTAGGGGAGACTAAACCAAAATCCATTAATGACATAAAAATCCCAGCTTGAGCTACTGTGAAATATTGTCACCTCATCTTCCTTTACAGGAGTTAGCAGCATTCTGAGTAGGGATACTGCCTGAATAGGTCTTAACATGTAAATAATTACTAAATGATAGGACAGATTGGAAACAGGATATGCAATGTAGGGAGAAAAATGTACAGTGACAGTGGTTTAGCTCAGAGTGCAGGAACAGACCCAGGTCTGCTTGCTAACTGACTTATATTTTTAAATAATTACATTCATTATCCTCCAACTACTTGAAAAAATGTTTCAAGGTCACAGATTACACATGGAGAGATTTGAGACAACTCAGCTGGCAAACACATTTCTTCCTGGGAAAACCCCCACATGCATCAATATAAAAAATGCAGACATAATTCTAGTGTTGAAAACCTCCTCAGTTTTTATTGCATAATTATTGTTTTTAAAGAATCAGATTTTAAAAGAGCCTTACCAAAACTATGATTTTATGGTGAAATAATGGGGTTTAAATAAGGCATAGGGAGTCCTCACTGTAACTGAGAAATTTCATGTTCACAATCATCTACTTTTTTAGTGTCTCACACATCTGCTGTATCTTTGGAAACTTGACATTATTGTAAAATTTTCATGAGTCTATCTACTGAATGCAGCTTTTAAGATCATAGATGTCATATAGCACTCTGACTTTAAAATCCCAAATAACCTTTACTACATATACAGTAACTGCCGTGCAGAAGCAAACACACACATGGATACATACATGTGTCTAGAGAAGCACACAAGGCATATATGCATAAATATCCTTACACATATATACTTGGGGGGGGGAGTCAGCATTAGTTGGTGGACATACAACATATTGCATTCAATTACATCTCTGAAATTAATTACAGTCTCTTCTGTAGACAGGTTTTGAATATGACCCCATGACCCTCACTCAAAAGAAGAACTAATTTTGTTAATACAGAGAATGTTGTACAAAATATATTGACATACACCACAAAACTGTGAAGCATTGATACGCTAATACATGAAACATAGAATTTCTAGTGGCTCCAGTGGATACGGCTGGGTGGTAATTTAGTATTAACTATTCAATTTTAGGCTAAATGCATCATATTGAGGCATAGATATATGCATTTTTCTTGAAATAAAGATGCATGTATCATTCATAAACACCATCACGAAAATCCATTTGATAGCAATTTCCCGATCTCCAGCTGCCTCTAAAAGTGGCAGGCTCTTGTGCTGGTGATCACTCTGCCAATACCTGAGACACCTGGCTTGGGGGCCCAAGGAGCAGCCCAAGGTGGTTGGCTGGATTTTGCGGCAGCTTGTAAGGATTCTGCCTTACCACACCTGGAAACTGCAACCTATCACCAAAGGGTGCAGTGCCCAGGGGTAACATAGAGGGCAAGTCTTCAAAAAAGAAATCAATTTCCAGCACTTGCCACTAGTTTTGGGTTAGTTTAAATTTCCCAGGTTTCTAGTTTTTAATCCCAATGAAGTGACTTCTTCAAGTGCATGTGTGTGTAGGAGCCTTCTGTTTGTTCTGTGGCACTGACTCTTGGAAAAGGTCTGGGAACAGCCCAATGACACAGTCAGACTTAAATGGGTTTTCAGTCTTCAGATACTTGGGAACCTTGGAACGTTTTCCAATTAAAGTGCAGGTCAGTAGGAATGAATATAAACCCCCTCATTACTTTCTGCAAGTCTCTCCTAGAAGAGTTGCATGAATGAGCATTTGAAAATAACTCTGCTTTATCCCTTTTCTCACACAGTCACCACGATTTACTCACTCTCTGGCAGGGACTCCAAGCTGTCTGCCTCCATAAATCAGCAGTATTTGCCTTAGCCTTCTCCCAGAGGGTTCAGGATGAGGTGCACACAGGTTGAGATGATTCATGGAAAACATGACAGCGCCCTTAAGGATTTTTTTATGTCTTGATAAATGCACAGATGTGCCAAGGTACTTTTTGGTGAATGATACTTGAATGTTTGCTGTTGAGAGATTATACTTTGATATAAATGTCCAGTCTGTAAAAAATGTGCATTTTTCAGGCTATATTAACAAATGTAGCTCTTGCCTAAGACCAGTGTTATATGTTTTTGCCTCTTTAATCTTAAGAGTAACATATGGACTAAAGCCTAGCGGTTGTCAAACTGACGTGGGAACAGACCAGACATTTATAAATCTAGTCCGTAAACACGTTTTCTCATGTTGGGTTTAATCTGATTGCAATTATGTTGTGTTGGGAGTAGAACAGTAGGAGCAATACCCTAGCACCTCAACAGAGCTCAGATCTGAGTGGCTCTGAAAATGCAAGGTAGAAACCCTTGCATTTGGCTGAGCTATATGGACAGATTTGACACCAAATGAGCAACACGATGAGCAAGTGTTCATCCCCCCTCACCCCACATGCTTCATGCATACAGCACATTTCCAACCTTACATACCCCTTACACCAGGAACTACTGAAAAGGGGTGAGTGAGAATCAGGACACACCTGTCTATGGGCTGTGAAGAGGGAGGCTGTGGCACAGACATCACATCAGGCAAGCTCTGCAGCATGAGGCTCAGACATAATAGTGCAGACTCATCCAGGGTGTTTGGATGCTTACGCTGACAACAGTCAAACCCTTAAGTCACAGAGGCTAATTTTAACCTGAAGGTTGTCAGACAGCAGCTTTGCAGCAGGATGGAACACTGCCCTGCACCTCAACTCTTCCTTTAGCACCCTGGCTTCTCTGAAAAGATGTGGAGGTTTGCAGATCAGGTGGGAGCCCCGCCATGCTCCTACCAGCATCTCAGTTTGGCACAGCACAACATGCACCCACAGGGCAGTGGAGACGCAGGCTCTATTTCTTCTCAGGAACAATTCACTGGAGATGCAGGCTCTATTTCTTCTCAGGAACAATGGATCAAGTGAGAGAAGAAAAAAAGGATCAAAAAGGGAGAGGTAAGGATATTGATTCGCTAAAGAACACTGTTACGCAGAGCCTGAGCTGGGATAATAGAACTGCAGGACACGTCCTTACACAAGGAGCAGCTATTCATGGTCCTCCTTGAGATGTATAGATTTAATGGCACCTGTATCCCCTTCTAAAACTGCCTTGTGCTATGAGATACGGTATGTACAGTAAAAATAGCACTCTCCACACAGCAGGTTTCTATTATGGGATTAACCAATTGTGCCCACATTGTAAAAACCTGCTAACGATTAGCAAAGACAAATCTCCTCAAAGCAGCCAGGCAATGAAAGAAAGTCACAAACAAAAGACTAATGACCTAAAAATAAAATTCAAGCCTGAAGATACATCAGAAGATATTGCTTAAGAAGCTAATGGTACAAAACTGTATGAATTACACAACTAAACCGAACTAGCTACTCCCATTTCTTGTTCACCTATGTCCTATGCTTCTACTTCAGTTAATGCCTATGAGATTTTAAAATGACAAGGGGAAAGGTTGCATGCAAAGTGTGTTTATTTATGAATTTCATATTTAATGATTCTTCAGCTAAAGCAAAAGAGACATGGATGATTCTGACTGAAGTGGAAAGGTTATGTTAACAGCATTATACAATCCCTTGCTAGTCCCTGCAGTGGCTGAAGTTTTACGCAGCCCATTTAGAGTAGATAACTCTGAAAGAAATGAATGTTGTTCACTTCTAGAGATGACCAGGTCATTCATTTAATTAAACTCCAGCAAGTATAAAAAAATTTGCTTTCAGTTCAAATAGTCTCATATTATATCCTATTTTAGCATATGGTACTGGGCAGATTGCCAGCCCTATACAGAAGGAGAAATTCAACAATATGTTGCAATAAAGCTCTCTCTTGGCTCTCTAGTCAAAACTTACTTTCACCTAAAGTATTCTTTCATGCCCTTTCTTATTTCCAGGATCTCAACATAAAGTCATCAGCATTCATGCTGTAAGATTAGATTTAATATGTTTCTAAAGCCTCCCATTAACCTTTCAGAAAGTCTGACATTTCCTGATTCACCAGACAACTAAGTCTTTTACTATCAGGGTAGACAGTCTCTTCTCAAATCACTTGCATGTGTCAATAATGACTCCTTTCTTCCCCCACAAGCTGGAGAGAGTGGGGCCCCATCTTCCTTGACTGAGGGGAGCTGCTTTTGCAACAGCTTGTGCACAAGCAAAAAGCAAGGATGAAGAAATAATATTAAGCAGCTCCACAGTCAAAAGATTTTGCAGATAGCCTGCAACCCAGGTGGATTGGGTAGTAGTTAATTCTGTATTAAGATACTGACAAATTTAGTCTTTCAGGATGTTTATGAGCCTAAGGAAAAACTGCTATTATTCTTGAGTTTCCA
>NW_008682087.1:74848-116286 GCF_000695815.1 Acanthisitta chloris
CCTCATTCTGGTCAAGCAAAGATTCTCACTTAGCATGTAATAAAATGTTGCTTTATTTCCCCTGTAAGCCAAACACATTGACATCATTGGGTGTGTGCCTGGCTTATGGCTTAAGGATTTGGCCTTTTATATGTATGCAATTATCTAGATCACTTTTCCCCGCCCCCCATCCACTCCCCTCACCATGACCACCACCCCCACCGCCCAACTCAGATCAAAACAATGTTTCTCCAGACTATCTTTAAGTTCATATTTGTGAATGCCATGTGCTCACAGATCTATTTGATTTCCATGGATATCAAGGTGCAAGATATTTGTATGCTTTAGTCATTAATTTCTCTTGCAAAACTAGAAATCACCTAACTTTGTCTATCTGGTCAACTTACTTGTTCTCTCCCACAGCTATGAAATTAAAATTCTATAACCTAGATACCATGAAAGATCTTGATTGAGTTCATGTTTGTCCATATAGAGTGATTTATCACTTGACAATGGAGTCCCCATTGTATTATATTTTTGAGGAAGGAGAAAGGAAAATTTGGTCTTTAGTCCTTGATTTTGTGTCTCCTTCCCACAATACAAGATGATTCTCAGAAACATAAATACTTATGATTTTTCCCACAGACATGAATTACAAGACATACCATCAGGAATTCAATGCCACAAAAGCTGAAACAAAGTAATATCTTTTATACTTGCTTGGAGGCCACACACAGCTTTTTTATGCAACTCATATGTTGGTTATTGCAAAGAGGAATTTCCCTGATGTCAACTCTAACTAAAACAGTTGACAGGAAATAGTGGATTCTCTGTGTTATATGTATCTATATAAGTCTAAATATAAAGATACAGTGAGCTGTATATATACCTACCAATATCCATGTTGATATGAGTGTATGTCTTTATAGGTATAAAGATATATGTATATATCAATATAAATATGCATATATAGCTAAATATTAGTAGCTCACAGTAGGTATCAGCATCAATCTATATTTATAGATGTTGATATCTATTGATACAGACAAATATTGATAGGCATTGATCCTTTTTGATCTGCATATTGATGTCAATTGGCATCAATGCCTATTGACTTATTAACTATTACGACCTATGGATTTGAATATCTATTGATACCTATATCAATGAGCATGAACACCTTTCAATATTGACACCTGTGGATATTAATACTTATCACTTGCCACTGATAATATTAATACCTCTCAATAAGCTTTGGTATATGCATGGATACCTACCAACATAGATCCCTTTTTATATCAATATGCATTGATAGACCTCAGCAGTTATTGGTTTGGATACCTATATATGGGTATTGATATCAGGAGAAATAAATACAAATTGATATCTCTCTATATCCGTACCAATTGATAGGCATCAATACCTATAAATTTTGATATATATCATTGTAGTATCGATTAGGTATCTATGTCTGTTGTTTTGGATATTGATTTACATCTCAATAGGCATTAATAAGTATTGAAAGAAACATCCTTTGATAATATTTATCTAGAAGATTCAATGCAGCTAGCTATTGAAACTTATCAGTATCTATCAGCAAGGATATATATTCATATTTGTAGGCATTCATACCCATTGATACCTTCTGATATTATAAACCATGAATAATATCAATACCCATCTATTTTGATATCTGTCAATAGGCAGCAGTATCAGATGGATACCTATCAGTACCTATCAAAATCAATACTTGTTGATAGGCATCTACACCTACCATTACTGATACCTGTTTTCATTAATACCTGCCCATATTGATAAGCATAACTGTCTAATATCTATCATTTTTGATACTAATTTTCACAGAACCATGGAATCACAGGATCGGTCAGGTTGGAAGGGACCACACGGGACAACTGGTCCAACCTCCCTGCTTAAGCAGGGTTGTCCTAGAGCACATGGCACAGGATTCCATCCAGACAGTTCTTGAATATCTCCAGTGAAGGAGAATCCACAATCTCTCTGTGCAATCTGTACCAGTGAATGGTCACTTGCACAGTAAAGAAGATCTTTCTCATATTCAGACGGAACTTCCTGTATATCAGTTTCTGCCCGTTACCTCTTGTTTTGTTGGTTTACACCACTGAGAAGAGCTTGGCTCCATCTTCTTGGTATCCCACCCCTTTGGATACTTGTATACATTAATGAGGTCCACTCTCAGTCATCTCTTCTTGAGGCTGAACAGGGCCCAACTCCCTCAGCCTCTCCCTGTAAGAGAGATGTTCCAGTCCTTTAATCATCTTTATTGCTGTCTGCTGGACCAGCTTCAGGAGCTCTATGTCTCTGTTGTATTGAGGAGCCTAGAACTGGACACAATACTCCAGATGTGGCCTCACAAGGGCTGAGTAAAAGGGCAGAATCACTTCCCTCAACCTGTTGGCAATGCATCCTAAGATTTCATAAGCTTTCTTGGACACAAGGGCAGAGTACTGGCTCATAGACAGCTTGTTGTCCACCAGGACCCCCAAGTCCTTCTCTGTAGAGCTACTTTCCAGCAAGTCAATACCAACCTGTACTGGTGCTCAGGATTATTATTCCTCTGGTGCAGGACCCTGCATTTGCCCCTGTTGAATCTCAGATGGGTCTTCTCTGCCCATCTCTTCAACTTGTTGAGGTCCCTCTGAAGGGCAGCACAATCCTTTAACGTATCATCAGCTCCTCCTGGTTTTTTATTAGCAGTGAACTTGCTGAGAACGCACTCTGTTCCCTCATAGAAGTCATTGATGAATAAGTTAAACAATACTGGGCCCAGTATAGAACCTTGGGGGACACCACTAGTGACAGGCCTCCAACTAGACTTTCAGCCACTGATCACAACTCTCTGGGATTTGCCGCTCAGCCATTTCTCAATCTACCTCACTGACCACTCATCCAGCCCACACGTATTGACTTTGCCTATGAAGATGCTGTGAGACACAGTGTTGAAAGACCTTTTTTTATATCAATAAGCATCAATGCCTACCAATATAAATATCTTTTGATATCAATAGTCATTGACGGACAAACAACACCTATCAATTTTGATGCCTATCAATTGGTAATGATATGGATAGATATCAATAGGTATGAACACCTATCTATATCAATAGACACCGTCTACAATGTTGATTTCAATATCTATATGCATCAGTACCTGTCAATATTGATACCTATTGATTTTGATACTTATTGATGGCAAAAGGCATTCATACCTGTGACCACCAGTGGAGTTGCTCTTCATCGTGCTGTAATAGCTCCTTAAATTTCTAAAATTCAAAATGTGCCTTTAGTTGTCCCATATTAAGTCCTATGTTCAATTAATTTGGGTGACAAAGAGAAACTCCACACTAAGAATTCCTTTGAGTAGTTCTGTCTACAATGATGACCTGGTTTGCACGAGGGACAAACTATGCTTCTTGACAATGTTGTGATAAACCTTGATATAATGAGAAGGCTGGGAGACAGTCTCAGTTGTCAACAAGGACAACTTCCATGGAGTATTTTGATAATACAGTAGTGTGTTGGTGATGGTCTGGGTCATATAATGAAGAATAAATTACTGATATAGACCACATTTCTAAGACATCTTAATGTAAAGACTTACATGACAAATGCCTCCATGGAGATATGAGTAGCATATATTTTCATTATTGATTTACTAAATTGATAATATTGCTACTGCAAATGCAGGAAAATTATCTCTATAAGTAAAATTCCATTTTAATGTTAGTCCAGTCCAGCCCATTAGATGTACTCTAGTTTAGCTGGTAGTTTGACTTTTCCAAAACCATACCCTAATACACGATGAGCTGCACTAAATATCTCAAGAAGAGAAAAAATAAACAGAAAAGAGCCTACTCCAAACAACTTAAGCCTTAACAAGCTGAGATGCTAAACCTGTCTGTGCTGGTGGGCATTTTGATGAAAGCAAAAAAGAGAAGTACAGAAAGAAAACATAAGATAATGCATCACAGGTAGGTGCTGAGTCAGTACTAAATGCAAAATGTTAAATGCTTCCTGCTACTTTGGATGCTATTCCAACCTGATTGCAATGGCCCAGCCCCACAGTACCCCAGCAAAGGAGAGGAACAGACCCAGAGACAATAATCAAGTTCAGCCAAGAATCCAGACCATGAGTCACCTCACTGGGAATGGAGATGAATTGGGACACCAGCCTATGTCTGGGTTTGGATCAATGGGACCCATGGCCAGGCAGAGCTGTGGGGAGATGAAGACTGCCATTGTCACAGGATCAACGTCAAGTGGTGGAGTCACCATCCTTGGAGGTATCTAAGGGAAGACTGAATGTGGCACTTGGTGCCATGATCTAGTTGACATAACGGTGTTAGGTCATAGGTTGAACTTGATGATCTCAGATGTCTTTTCCAACTTAACTGATTCTGTGATTCTGTGATCAGGGACTGATGGACCTAGAGGGCTGAAGTTGGGTTCTAGGCCATGGGCAGGGTGGGAGCACTCCCAGTGGTCTGGGTAGAGATTTGCAACACTGATGGTGGCCTTGGGGCCATGACAGCAAAGCAGTACTGACAAAATTGTGTAGTTGTGCACATACCTGATATGTATCATGCCAGGGTTCCCCTGCCAGACTGTAGTAGAGTGTAATATATTGCTTTGGAGAATGCTTCCACACTTTTCTACCCATTCCTACAGAATCTGAAAAATGCTAAAATAGTGTCAAAAGAAGACTTCCCCAGTGTGTTGGACGCACTTTAAGATAAGATGAGGGTGGGATTTCTGAAAATGTATCTAAGAAAAGATTATGCTCCAGCAAGAGCAGAGCAAGGTCAGCATTGAGACTATACAAAACCCCCACAGTAGTATACATATGACATTGCTGGAAAGGAATCTGAGCTATACAGCTTGTTTCTTTTCAGAACATGAAGTTTCCCAGCCCTTGAGATTTGGTTTCTGAAACTCTAATTCTGGACCCATTATGGTTAAAACTGTGATAATCCAAGATGACATAGGATATATAGAGTGCATTCAGCTTGCACAGTGACACAGACATAAAGGAAATAAATGTCATCACATTTAAACCATATTTAAGCTCCTAATTGCCAAGTCTAAGTCCAAATATAAGATTTTGAAATCTAAGCTATATAATCACATTTGAAAACTCTATAGTCAGTATGAAACACTTGTTAACTGCTCATTACCAAATTAAACAAATTATTATTTTTAGAAGTGCTTAGCTATCTAAAGCAATCTATCTAGATTTTTATTCTATTCTCATCCCAGTAACAACATATTACAATATATTAAAAGGTTTAAGTAAATCCTTAAGGAACTTATCTTTCCATGTACCTAGGCCAGTAGTTTTCTACCTTTGGAGAGGTTACTTCTAAGGCTTCAGAAAAAGTAGCTAAGAAAAGAAGAGCTATTTCTAGATGTTTTGTGGTTTTTATACAGATGTACACCTCACAAAAGTCCAAAAGCAGAAATATTGGTGCTCAGAGAGTTCTTGCTGTTAATTTATGTGTGACCAGTTACTCTGTCCATGCTAGCTAACTTTATCATCATTCATCATCTCTCTCTTTGATTATCTTTAGTAAAACAGTCATTTCTGTTTTCAGGTGCTTGACATAACCATAGCCTGTGCTGCTATCAGTGAATCTGGGTTTTGCACCAGTACCTCATGATCTGGCTGCTGAAGAAGGTAACCCAGGTACTGTGTGTATGGGTTGCCCCACAGGTCCCCTGTGTGGACGATCAAGCAGTAGGACTCCAGGGAATCACAGGGCACTAGCATCTTGACCTAAATGAAACCTTCCTCTTCAAAGTTCATTTCTCCCTCTTTCTCATGGTAAGAGCAAGCATGTTCTGCAAAAGCCAAGGCCACAGTGGGTGTGAACTGCATAGAGTTGGGATGCCCTAATAGCAATATTTCTTAAGCAACTGTGCCAATATCACTAAGAGTGCAGAGGTGGATTTGACTTGCTAATCCATACTTTCTCTACATGGAGATGAACATAGACTAGTCAATAAATTGACCTTTTCTTGGTAAGTGACTTAAGACCATGGAGTGAAGGTTGGTACATGAACTCCTGTAGGAATTTAAGCTGCTATTAAAAAAAAAGCTTCTCCAGTCTAGGATTTTAATTGATTTCTTTTTTTTTTTTTTTTCCTAGTTTTGGTATTAGAAAGATAAAAGAAAGTTTTAACCTATTTTTATATTAGTTTGTGTAGTTGCCAGGTGCTTAAAATCCTTTGCACTTGAAAATACAAGTGACTGAAGGTGAGAAGATGCCATAGGGCAAAAAGATGTTATAGAAGGAAGAAGACAGCAGGCTACACTGTCAAGAGGGATCTGAGCAGACCCTCTAGTCATTCTGCTACACTGAGGGAGGCTCAGGGGGATGCCTGCCCTTTCAATTCTATTTCTGCATCCAAATCCCCTGCAGTTGTATATCATATATATAAGCACATATGCCCATTTCATGCACCCTTTTTTTTCCCCTTTTTAAAGGAAAATACTTCCTTGCCAACAATCAATACACTATGGAATAACAAATTGAACTATAAAGCCTCTTAGGTCTAGATTAATTCTTATCTAATTTTAGGTACATAAATGAGACACATAGTCTAGGCACACCCTAAGTACCCTCTGTTGTAAAGACAGAGACAGAATATCTCCAGAGGGCACTTTAGTACTAAAGAGGCTTGAGATCACCCTTAGAAAGTGCCTATCTGTATCAATTGGCTGTAGAAGTCAAGTGGACCAACCACAATCCAAATTTTGGTACCTTAATTAAATGCTCAGTATTGGATGAGTTGATTTCAAATTTTTAAAAGTAGGAAGATGAATGAGGGACCTGTGAATGAAAAGTAAAAGGATGACAAACGAGTAGTACAGTCAGCCTTTCTTTCCAGACTGTAAAGGTCAGTTCAACCCCACTTCTAAATGGCTGAAGGTAAATCATTGATATGATTCCTTCAAGTTAAAATATTTAAAATAAGGGTCTTGTTTCTTTGCCTCCATGCTTTGTGTGACATCTTCAAATGGACACTTGGAGGTTCAAAAATATTTTTTTAATATTATTAGGTGGATGATTAAAGCTGCTGCTAGTGAAATTAGATTTTTTTCTCTCTCTCTGAAATAATGAAAATGTTTATTTTACAAGAATCACCTTTGGCATGATGGAAATCTCACTGAAAGTGATGGTAATTGTTCAAGTTAGACCCCAATATTCTATGTATTTCCATAGTTTTTCATTTAATTATGTCCCTTTTGAAGCTCTGTTATTAAAGAAAATAAGTGCTACCTTTCAAACACAGCTGGAGTAGTGGCAAGAGACAGGGGCTCTCTGTAGCATTCATTTTTAATGTATTTTCACTCTTAATATTGACCTTACATTTATAAGATAAAAGTACATTTGAGACAAGGAGTCTCCCTGAGTTATTAATAGCTTACTTAATTATTCTACTTTCCTTGTTACTAATACTTTAGAAGGCATTCAGAGAAGCTAAATGAACACACAGTGCAGTACTCAGAGCATGCGTACATGCAGTTTATTTGTCCATTTGCCTTGATTTGCCAACTGATTTTAAATGCAGTTTCCAAACTCTATTGATGTCATTCATTTTATTGTATAGATGTGAAAAGATTGCACATTATCCCCTGAAGCTAGCAGTGACAGAAATTACTCAGGGTCACACTTCCAAAGCAAAAGTTTCTCTCTTGATGTCTCCTATTTGGGATGCTTTTGGAGGCACCCAGCACTTGCACTGGAACAGCAGCACTTCTGACTTCACCTGCTGCCAAAGGCATAGTCCTGTGTTTGTGAGTGCAGTCCAGACCTCAAGCACCAGCTGTTCCAAGGATGTCTGGTCTGGTGCTGAGCGAGCCAGGGAGGAGGTGCTGGTGCCACCTGCAGAGCCCCAAAACTGTTGGCAGTTCTCAGATAAGGGAGGAGGGTGCCTTATAAGAGTCTGCATGTAACAGCACATTCACATGCTGCCAGTGGTCTCAAAAACCAGTTCTATTTAATGGGGCCAGACCATGTCCACCACAGCATTAGGTGTAGTTTAGTTTGGTACAAAGAGAGGAGTGGCAGTGAAAAAAAACCTGTTCTGTATACTGTTGTGGCAAGCAAATAAATTTGTCCTATGATATTTTCATTTACCAAGAGAAACTCATAAGGGTAGGGGAACAAACCAAAACCAGCTTTTAATTATTAGTCCTTTGAAATGGCACGTGCATAGGAACTTACGTTGGAGTCATTTGGAAGAATGCCGGCAGTAATAGCTCTGTCTTTAAAAGATCACCTTGTCGGAGTCATTTGGAAGAATGCCGGCACTAATAGCTCTGTCTTTAAAAGATCACCTAATACTTGTTCCAAAAGCTCAGTCTATTTTCCTATTAGACTGCTTTAGCTACAGCCCAATACAGTAGGCTCCTAAATCCATGGAAATATTTTAGAGGCATACAGCTCAAAATGCTGCAGACATAATCTGTGGGGGACTCGGGCAAAGCAGCTTTAACCCTGAAATTCGCTTTTAAGATTGCACAAAGGTTTTCCTTGTATCTAGACAGGCTGATACATTATCATTGTGGAAGGTCACTTTCAGAGCAGTGAGAAAGTTTCACTAGGATAAATCTGTACATAACAACAGGTTATTACTTTCTCTAAATGAACTAATTTAATCCAATGGAAAAGAGAAACCAAACTGATTCAAATTAAATTTGTTTGAAAATTCTTCTACTTACTTTGCAAACCTCATATTTTCTTGACTGCTGTTTAGGACAGATATCACACTGTGATACCTAATGAAGCTCAGATGCAAGTTATTGAAATAATATAGAGCAAATCAGGTGGGAATTGGAAATTCAGATTCATTCTGTGTTTGCTAAGAAGTGATTATTTAAGAAAAAAAATTGATCGTTTCCACTGAGCTACTTCGAGACATTAAGCACCACATGACAGAGATTGTTCACATTTCACTAGCATCCAAGGCTGCCAGCCTCTCTAGCAAGAAATAGTCTCCCTATAGATGCAGCTAAACAAAGGGGAACTTAAGGCATGTTGAGATGAGGTGCCCTAACAGATATCACAAAAACAGAAAGCCTTGAAACAAAAGCTGATCAACTCAAAATTTCCAAAATTTCAGTCTAGTGCCCCAAATCACACAATTGACTCTGCTCCATGCTATGATTTAATCATATGGATTATACAATCTCCCCTCTTCATGCTGAGCAGCAATTTCAGCTTTTCTTGTATCATTTTTTTGTCCTTTGTACTCTAATCAGTGTGTGTATGCATTTGTTAGCCTCTCTCCTATAAGGTTTCTTCCTCTTTCAGCTGCTCACCTCCCTGTTGTTTTTTTAAATCATGAATTTAAACATTGTGGTGATTGTCTGGAGGTCTTGGTCCTGAGCACTAGGAAAGCCAGACTGGGAAGATTGTCCAAGGGAAGCTAACATGCTGTCCTCTTGCAAGAAGCTCAGTAACACCTAGTTTTGTAGCTTTCAGTGAAGAGGAACTTGTATATTCCCAAACTGCTCCACCCCTGGCAGGATTGAGCTCATATACAATGTGCTGTTCCTGCTGCATGAGGTCAAGGCTGCTAATCTATTATTTTGTTGAAATATGAGCCCAGGAGATGCAAGAATCTAACAGCGGAGAGACTTGTAATTTATATCCCACTCTCAACTCACTGCAGAAAAACAGGCCAACAGTGCACAGGAGTTTGAGACTTGAGAACGAGACCTGGGCACTGGGATTTATTTTTCTGTGGTGGTTTTAAGAGACCAAAAAGAGTCTGCAATAGGTGTAGGCCAAATACTGAGGCTGTGTCTGCTCAAGTTTTGATTGCAGTGAGAATAGCTTGGATAAAAACCGCAGGAGGACTTCAGGATCTGGCCCCACGTAGGGTGTTTAGGGGAGACTGGTTGTCAGCAATTGGGTCAAGCCAACAACTTCTGTCTGCTTAAAATAAAGTCATTATTCTCAAACCCACAGCAGAGCCTGCTCCTGATGACTGCAGCAGTCACTGATTGAAACCAGAATTAGGCAAAGCCTTTCTCAGTCCCTGCTTCTAATTTAACTTCCCAGCCTTGTTATTTCTGGCTGTAAACATTTTTATTTTTTCATTCAGAGAGAGAGTTCAAAGTTTTTAGCTGATTGTGCCCAAGTAAATTTTGTAGCCAGGAGCCTGTATTGCTTCTTGAGCTTGAAAATAATTGGTCCAGCCAGGGATTTCTTCATTATTGAGGAACACTGGAGAAAATACTCTGTGGGCATTTCAGGGGTAATCATAGGCTAACCCGTCCCAGGATATTTAATGTGTTAGATCATATTTAATTTTTATATCATGATAGTATCCAGAGGCCCCAACAAGACCCCCAGTGAGACAGAAATTGTAGAAATGCAGATGTTTACATGGTCTCTTTCCCAAAAGCTAACAATCTAAAAGAAGCCTGTAAAATGCATATTTAGAGAAAAACAGTAAACCTGGTAGAGCTGTCACTGTAGTGAATAATCTTATTTGTTTGTCTTAAACTTACTTCGCTCACCAGCAATATCCAGTTTGTGTCCAGTCAACTAGCAAAGAAATGGATATTTCTGTGCAAAATTCACAGGAAATCTTGCAACATCACCTTTTTTTTTTTTTTTTTGCTATACTTTTGGATAGCTGCAGTTATTCCCTGTTAAAATGATTAGTACTCTAAATGAATGAGATCACCTACTGAATAAAAGCACAGCCAAGCCACACTCATAACATGATCTCATGCAGGCTTGTCTTCAAGAATGCCCCCCTGAGAGTTTTCTACAATTGTTCATCCAATTGTTGTATGTAACCTCTGTTCAGAAAGGAAATGTGGCTGACAAAATAAACTAAAAAAAGGGCCTACTGGTGCCAAAAAGAATATTAAAAAGTGTTTGTGCCTGGTTATTTTAATATATATTCTTTTCTCATCACCAAAAAAGAATCCATTCATTTTAAACAAATATACATAATGCTAATTTTTCACATACAAGGACTATTCATTTATTTCGGAGGGGGCTCATGAGACCAGGCCTCAAATAAGTTATGCATGAGTGTCTCCATGCCCTAGAGCCAAATATAGCAAAACATTCTCTTCTCTTATGGCACCCATATAGTGCAGCACTGTCTGCGCAGCTCCAACACCAATAATATTTTTGTCTCATCTGCAAGTCAAGAAATCACTATTTTTCATCAAGGAATGGAGGGAGGCACTGGGAGGAAAAAATAACCACCAGTTAAAGAGCATTTTCGTTGTAAACATTCAGATGATTCCTCGTCAGATTTTTCAGAATTTGTCATACACTCATTAAAAGTCTCCCATCTACATAGATGACAAAAAATATTGAAGGTTGCAAGGGATGTGTTGACACTTCACAGAGGAAGTGTGCAGCAGAGAGGGGACTTGAACCAGGTCACCAAATTCCCAAACTAGCCTCATAATCACGAGCTCATCCTTCTTCCCATTTTACTGCCAAGGAGGTCACCAGGAACTCAGACATTACACAACATTGACTTTCTGTCTCTTTGAAGAAGACCTTTGATCATTGCAGGCAGACATTTTCTACCCAAGACAGCTTATTGCATTACTCTGTCCCCTTGCCAGCTCTGTGCAGAGGCTAAAGAGTAACTTTGCTGCACAAGACAGAGTGAAACCTTAAGACATGGTTAGAATGGGAAAGCATAAGTGGTCAGAATAAAAGAAAAGAAAATATAGGGAAAAGGGGAAGAGAAGAAAACAGGAGATGGATGGGAGCCAAAAAGAAAGAAACAGACACTAGTTTTGTTGCATGGGTTTTGAAAGCCCTTCTGTGAGGACTAAATATATGGTGTTACTGACATTTAGCAGTTAACACCCTGAAATGACATTACAGTTGGTGAGCACCTTTGGTGTGGACAGCAGGCAGACATGATGCTGCAGCTACCATGCAAAATACCTCATTTAGCCATGGATTTTTAGCTAGTCCATTTAGTGAACTTTTATTGTATGAGTCACAGATCCCATTGACAAACTAATATGAACAGTCTCTTGGTAGTGTGAGCCAGCAGCTTGTTTGCACAAAATACCACCCAATGATGCTGCACCTCTGAAGCTTACAAAGGAGTTTTTAAATCTACTCAAATGTTTTCTAGGCAAAGATAGTCTCCCCACACTCTCTCAAATGCAGATTTTCAGGATATCACCGAAAATCAGGTTTTCTGACACTGTCAGCGGTATTTTGAAGGTCTCTTGTCTTTCTTTTGATTATTTGCAGACAACATCAGCCAAGTGTGCCCACACTTTCATGTTTCTGCTATGAAGACGTTACCTGATATCCAAAGCATTTGACCCCCACAAAACTGAAGAACATGTACAAAACACAGGAGGACCACTGTACTGAAAGTCTGCAGTCACGTTTGTTTGCCACGCACAGGTGGCAGAAAGGTAAATGGGCACACGTGGTCTGCTAAAGCAAGCAAGGAGATCTTGTAACAGGCAGTGAATGGGCCTGGGTGCTTTTTATTCTCTAACAGATGGTATGAAAAGGACTTCTTGTATGCAACTTCAGCATCTTTGTGTGTGTGAGAGAGATGTCTGAATTTTTATTTAACTTCATTTGAGCAGAACTGACTGCCATTTTCATTTCTCTTTTTCCTCACTGGAAAACCTGGGCCTGATTCTCAGCTGATGTAATCTGGCATCCTGCCACTCAAAGCAATGAAGTGCATGGGCACAGGGGAAAGAAGACAGTTTGGCCAGATCTTAAGTAAGCTCTGTTTTTAAGTGCTACCACAGACTGACATCCATGCGAAGCAAACAGGATGTACAATTTTAAATCACTAACAAGCCACATCCTGTGAACTGCATTCTACTCAGCTGACCCAGGATAAAATGTGTTGGGACTGATCCTCAGCCATGATAAAGCTGGCTTGCATAAAGTTACAGCTGAAAATCCCTCCTTAATGGAACATTATTCTATTCCACCTGCCCCACACCCCACAGCAGCTAGGCAAGGGATGACAAGGGGAGGTCAGAAGTGGCACTATGTTGTTCCAGCACAGCTCAGGTGTTCCTGATGGCTGTGTTTGGGAGAGCACCAGCCCAGAGTAATCAGCAGTCTTACCCTTCACTGTACCTGATCTTCAGACAGATGAAAATGAAGGGATTTTCCTTCTAGGAAAAAGAAAAATCATGTAATTGAATTGGATATAAGAAGATTGCAAAGACCTGCCAGCTCAGAGCTGTTGAAAGAGGCAGTTTGTTGGTCTTTCACCAGTATTCCACTCTTCATTCACAGCATATCTGCTATCAAGGGACTTTTAAAGCCCATCCAGGTTGTCTGAAGCAATCTTGGCTAACAAAGGAGCAAAAGCTATTTGGAAACATTTGTTGCTTTCATGTTTACAAGTCTACACTGGTGATGCCATAGTACTCTCAGGACTGGTTTTTGTTCTTTTTTTTTTTTTCACTGCAATATTTGCAAGTATGGACATGTGAAAAGCTGTTAATCAGTGCCCACAAAGGCCAAATAACTTTGTGAATGTATATGTGTGTGGCTGTGCCTTATGCGCTTACAGCCATATACTTTTATGATATATGTTAATATAAAGTTTGCGTATTATTTATATTGGGGGAAGGAAAGCTGGCATTGATCCAAACATGACAAAAATTGAACAAGATGCACTATTTGGGCTATAGCCCTAGGTATAATTTTATCAGAGCATTGTAAGCACATGCTTTATTGTTCACTTGATTGAAGGACTGACAGTACAAGCTAAAGGCTACTGCTGTACTCTAGCTTAGTCTGAAAGCTATCCACCCAGCAATGAGCATGCTGGCAGAAAACACTTGGTTGCTGACTGCCCTCTGCTATCCCCATCAATGAAGGGACAGTCCTGCTGGGAATGATGGCAGAACAACCGGGCAGGTAGTCCTGACATATCCTTGAGATAGACAGGCAAAGCAGGATAGGGAGGATGCAGGAACAGGTTGAATTTTGCTGAGGAAGGTCTCATGCTTGGCTACAGCCAACCCAGTTCCTCAGACCAGATGCCAGTCCCCAAGACTGACTCCTTGATATTACATATAAATATACTTTAACTCTACAGTGATTTGAGACTTATCTGGGACAGGTTAAGCAGGCCGTAGAGGAAAGCCCTGCTGCTGGATTAGAAACCAGGCTGAGTTTCAGCAGGTTGGATGATGGTTCATCACACTGCATCACTTTTTGTACTGCTCTATGAATTCTTTCGTGGCAGACTGTGGGAGAATATGCCTGTTCATTCTAAGCCCTTGTTTGCAAGTGCTCACAGCTTGCCAGCACAGTAAATTAAACTGCTGGTGGAAAGACACAGATTCTACTCTGGAAGATGAACTCTTCCAGATGCTAATGCAAATCAGATTTTGGGACAGGGAGCAAAAGGGAAAAAAAAGAGGCAGATGAAGGCTATGAGACTTGATGGAAGGAATTTTGGCAGTGGGTTTTGTCCTGACAAGCAGCAGGGTGCCTTGCTAAGGAGATCACGCAGACTGCATGCAGGCCTGGAGTCATGGAGACAGCTGATGAGAGTTCAGGCTTTGCCAGACAATAGCACTGTAGTACACACACCAAGAAAGACCCACCAGAGATGAGCAGAAAATTAGCTTTCTGGAGAATTCCTTAATGGAGTAGTTACTCACCCTTCCCAGAGTGTGCTAGCACATATGCAGACACGTGGACAGAGATTTCTCTTGCTGTGAATGATGCCACAGGATACCCTCTGCTGTATCATATTCCAGAGTGTCTACCACAAAGTATCTCATGGACACCTCAGCTTCTGAGCTGCTGTAGCATTCTGCCTATAAGCTTCTTGTTCAGTTATTCCCCAGGAAAAGATGCTTAATCCTTAGTGACATTAACTACTATGGGAGCAACAATACTCATGGGACTGTACCAGACAACAGGAGTGCAGTGTGTAGGAGGAACTGAGCACAGTCCAGAGATGAGTGCCCAAATTCTATCAAATAGCATTAATGTGAGGGGCTGGTACATTGCTCTCCGTAGCTTTTAAGTACACACCATCAAAAGTAGCCTAGCCTGCTTTAGGAAAAGCATTTCCAACAGGTAGAGCAAGTAGATCCTTCCCTCTGCTCAGCCCTGTTGAGACACATCTGTAGTGCTAGGTCTAATTCAAGGCTTGAAGAGACATCTGGACATACTGGAGCGGGTCCAGCAAAAAACCCCACAAAGATAAATAAGAAATTGGAGCTTCTGACAGAAAAAGGAGAGGCTGAGAGAGCTGGGGTTGTCCAGCCTGGGGAAAGGATGACTCAAGAGGAGATTTCATTAAAGTGTGTATGTATCTGAAGGGGAAGGTGGTGAATAAAGAAGTAAAGACGATGGAGCCAGGCTCTTTCAGTAGTGCCCATTGATAAGACAAGAGACGATGGTCACAATCTGAAACATAAAGAAGTCCACTTAAATATAAAAAAACCTTTTTTTACTCTAAGGATGGTCAAACACTGGAAGAGTTATCTTGCAGAGCCTGTGGAATCTTCATCCTTGGAGATATTCAAAGCCCAGCTCTATGTGGCCCTGAGCAACCTGCTGTATTTGACCATGCTCTGTGCAGGAAAGTCAGACTGGATCACATCTGGAGGTCTTTTTCTTCTGCAGCTATTCTGTGACATTATGCCCTTTGAAATAAGGACAACATTGCTGAGCCAGTTTGTCTTTTCACAAGACTATTGGAGTACAAGCAAAAGTCCATAAGTGTGCACACTTTTTTCTTCATCAACTCCTGAAGTTGCAGTCAAAGAAAGCTGGTGTTTTATACTTGGATCTTAGTGAGATATATAACACTTTGGCTATCTTTACCAACTGTTCTTCAACACTAAAGCCAGCATGCTTTATAGTCACCAATGTTACCAAATTTGTGCTAAAGAAAAAGACACGGTTGCAGAATATTTCCAGTCTCAGGACAGAGGCAGGATATCCAAGACTGAATCTGTCTGAAAAGTAATTTCCTTCTGATGTAAAAGACATTCTCTTTTTAATTCTCCCTCCTGCAAATACCATTGCTTTCTTATTCACTAAATGGGGCCAACCATAAGCCAGCAGAAAGTGTCTAACGTGTCCCAAGGTAAGTATCAACTTCTACCCATTATGGAAAGCTTTATGCAAGTCTGTAGAAAATAAGTGGCCCTTAAGTGAATGTTTTCTAGAAACAAAATAAATACTCTCGGGAATGTTTCAACATTTTCTATGGAGGAGAAAAAGAAAAAAATCCATGTTTATAATATCTCAGCAAAAGTGCGCAAAAGGCTTTGCTATGGCAAAGGTTGCTCTCTTTCTCTCCTTGTTCCATTCTAATACTTTCATATCTAACCTTAGAATGGTACTGCATGTATTTTATTTCTCCAGAGATACTGTTTCTAAAGGTTTGTTGTAATTTGGAACAGATTGATGGAGAAGAACAGAGAAATTAGCATTCTCAGTAAAATGCCTGTTTCCTTGTTTGGCGTCTTATCTGATACTTTAGTTATGGGCACTTGAACCCTTACATAGCAGAATAGGGCAGATGCAGAACCATTCTTTACATAAGGCAATCAGGGAAACCTATCCCTTTATTCCCTCTCTGCTCTCATAAATAGACCATAGAAGCATAGAATCAACTGGGTTGAATTAGCATTCTCAGTAAAATGCCTGTTTCCTTGTTTGGCGTCTTATCTGATACTTTAGTTATGGGCACTTGAACCCTTACATAGCAGAATAGGGCAGATGCAGAACCATTCTTTACATAAGGCAATCAGGGAAACCTATCCCTTTATTCCCTCTCTGCTCTCATAAATAGACCATAGAAGCATAGAATCAACTGGGTTGGAAAAGACCTCCAAGATCAGCAAAGCAAGCACTACACCTCCCCCATCAGAGCTTGAGTCTGTGCCTTCTTGTCCTACTGCTGGTTGCCTGGGAGAAAGACCAACACCCCCCCCACCCCACCCCGACTACAATCTCCCTTCAGGCAGTCGTAGAGGGTGATCTATCCAAAAGCATCCCAAAGCATGGTTCTACCAGTCAGACTGCCTCAAGAGAGGGCTTGGTACCTGGCCCCATAATGCTTTCAAGCTGGCCTAAGCTCAGCCTAGCATTTCCTGGAAAGATGCTTCTGCTTCAGCTGTTTTGCTTTACAAGCTGCTGGCATCATGCTCATGCCATGCCCAAGGATAGCACCACAGCCTAGAAAGAAGGCAAGGATGAAGAGCCCTACAGTAACCAGCAAGCATGTACTGCTTGTGAGCTCAGCGTGCCCTTCTTGGTCCAAAAAATTATTTGACACAAGGGGCTTTGAGAAGCCTCCAGCCCTCTAGTAAGGCTGCAAGTTTTGGTAATCATAGCGTCTGCACTTCTCTTTGTGCAGGCAGCAAAGAAGGAAGATACAAATGCAAATGAGGATGTCTTCTGTGACAAAGGAGACTAACAGCACCCAATGCCTGTTTTTTACAAGTGATTATTAGCACTTTTTTGTGCACTTCCAAATGCAGAATAGTTGCTATTCACACAAATGAATGACAATAAGGTTTGCTGCTTGTTATTATATAATTCATTTCTAATACAAACTCTGGAATGTAGGATATAGGGAAATATTATGGGAAAAGTTGCAAGATTACCAGAAAGCAGATGAGCATTTTTCATATAGGAATGTAGAATAATGGCAACCATAATGAGTTCAAAAAGCCCCAGGTAATGTGCAAACAACAATAAAATGCCATGAAAGTAATAAATCCACAAGGTTATTAGTACAAGAACAATGATGTAAATGGTTTCAAGTCCCATTTGGCTTGGAGCATTTCCTTCTAGGTCAGTGGTTCGAATAAGAGGTAAGCAAACACTGCAGAAGGTTTTGTGTAAATGTTTGCTTAATGTTTTTAATGAATTCACTTAGCTTGTGTTTATTTTCAGCTAATATTTTAGCACAGTGGTTCCCAGTCTGCTTCGTATTATAGAAAGCTTAATGGCATGAAGAGGGAGGATGGATCAATCCCAGGACATACACCCTTATTGCAGTGAATGTGCTTTGTGGCAAGAAAGTTCATGAATATCATTCATTTTAAACAAATGTTGGCAACTGGTCAAAGAAATCCAATTCTGTATTTGTTCACATGAGGATTTGTACCATATGCTTTGGATATAGGAACAGCATTTATTCTGTCCAGGAACAAGCTTGTACACTGAATCATCACTAAGCCTGGGAATTAGAATTTAAACTTCAAATATTCAGAACAAGAATATGATTCACATATATCTGTTCTGATTGTAAATGATTTCAAATAAATGTAAGAACATTGATATATTCACAAGCTATTAGTAAAAGCAAAGAGATGCAACATATATTTCACAGCTGAGGCACTACTGCTAGCCACACATTACATTACATTTTAAGTTGTAACTTTTAGAATGCTTTGCTTAAAGATTGTTCCTAGTATGCAACGGCTGATGGCTATTCACAGGTATCTATGGAAAGTGTTCTTGTAGCTCAGCTTCTACAGGAATAGTCTCACAAAACCAACACTGCAAACACAATCTCCACTGCCTGGCAATATAGCAAGATAGACATGGGGGGAAAGAAATCTTACTTAAATGTTTACTTCCTCCTTTCACATGTCTGTTAGATAACACACTGCTAGAACACCAGTGTTAAGTATGACTTGAGCAGGAAAGGAACATCAGTAGTGGTGTTCTAGCAGAATGACAATATACCTCCTTTAAATATATTATGTTGCTCATAAAGGCTATTGCCAGGCTAACATATAATAAAGTCTTCCCTTTTCCTAAGGCAGTACCATTCAGTCCAGTTTCAGGTTTAACGAGGTCCAAGTTCATTACCTAGCTTCATCCCACCACCTGTCCTGTGGATTCTTGCCTAATTTCCTTTTGGAGTTTCATCTTTTCACCAGTGTGGTTAAGTTGTTGCTGGGAGGGGGATGTTTCTGTGGCT
Source organism: Acanthisitta chloris (assembly GCF_000695815.1). NCBI lineage: Eukaryota > Metazoa > Chordata > Aves > Passeriformes > Acanthisittidae > Acanthisitta > Acanthisitta chloris. The sequence continues at coordinate 93,827 of NW_008682087.1, forward strand.
GGAAAGAAAATGGCAGTGAAGCTCCTGTTAAAATAAATCTTGCTGAAGCCAAGGGTACTGGAAAATGAACGACTAATGTCTAACCTACTATGTTGGCCAAGATCCGGAGTAAAAGAGCTACAGGAATATCCAGAAAGCAATAACCTAGATGATACAATTCCAATCAGGATTTTGGATGCAAAACCAGTAATAAAATTCACCCTTCCCATAATCACATGCAATCTATTAACTACAGTGGCTAAAGAAAGACTTTTGTTTCTGGTGTTGTTATAAGAACTGCTGTGGTATAAGCATATATTTTAAAAGGCCTTTAGTTCCTGTTAAAACATTGATTTCCCAAATACAGGAATCCATCTCTCAGTTTATGAAACTATAACTACAGGAATTTCCCCAGTTTAAATAACATTTTCACAGACTAATAACATATCTGATGATTGCCAAGATATCTCAGTCTATTTGGAGACTGGTGAGTAAGAAACAGATTATAATATAAGGAACTAAATAGAGTATCTGTATCATAACTAACATGCTTACTACTCCTTACAGAAAAATCTCGTGTCCTAAAAACTATATTCACCAGAAAAAATCCTGGACCTTACTTCATTCTAATGTAAATCCATGTACAAATTAGATATGGATACAAACCAATGTGATGCACAGCACTCTGAAATTGATATGTAGTTTGAGGTGTTTTTAAGGTTATAACTAGGAACAAGCACACACATGCCTATCTGAAGAAAACCAACTTTTAGAACATCAGGCTACAATCTGGGAAATGCCAGAGTCCTGCCAGATGAGCAGGTGAAGCACCAGATGACTACACCATTTCAGAAATTCCATTCTCTGGAGGGTAATTGCATGTATATAAACATATATGTATTACTTCTATTTGGAAAAACAAATGCCACATTTTGAATAAAAAATTTGCTTCCTAACCTAAAGGCCTGTGAGGAAAAGAATGCTACAGCTTCGCACACCCTTCCAGACAAGCCTTCCCTCTTCTGACCCCCACCAATTCCCACCCAGATATTAGAGTCTGTCCCTCCCACACACTGTCTCTTCTGCTCTATCTCTGTCTTTGTAGTGGTTTTCCCATTCTATGCCTTTTCATCCCTGTTCCACTCCTATGGAACCTGGCCAGGGCAATTGCCTGGTCTTTACACTTCCTAGTCCCATGATACTTACTCACCAGGTTGTTTTCCCTTCCATTGTACCCTCCATTTTCAATACAATTTCTCCAGCTCTTCAAACTCTATTTTTCAGTCCTAGCTCTACTCTTCTTTGAAATAATGGTATCTTCTGCCTTCTCCTCTCCCCACCTTTTCTCTTTGAATACTTTACATACCTCATAGTCCAAGATCCTCTCAGATCTTCTGCATCTCCCATCAGATACTTGCACCTTAACCTCTGCCTAAGTGCCCATGTCTTTCCCTGGGAGACCTAAATCCCACAGGTCCAAAGTCTAGATGTTCTTTCTTGCTAGACTTTCCTTTGTCCCACCTCTCAACTTCTGCCCACTCCAGCATCACTAGCATATTGCAGAACTATGGTCTTGAGATAATTGCCAGTCACCCACAACTACCATTGACTATAATTAACGTGAGTAGAAATTTTGAAAGAATTAACTTGCAGTAAGTACTCTGAAAAGCCTGTTTCAATTTTACCCACTAGATTTTGAAAGGCATTTTGAGATTCAGGATAGCTTTACATGGATGTGTGAAAAGGCAGATTAACTCAAAATTCTGCTCCATACCATAACAATTGTTAAAATGAACACATGCCAAAATTCTCATGCACAAAACAGAAAACACAATGGATTTTACCCTAGCCCAGTGCTGGGAAATGCCTGAACATGGTGTTTTTAGAACCATAATCATAACAAATTATAATAATAGATTTTTGGATCCACTGAATATAGAACATTTCAGCCCACAAAGTGAAAATCTGAAAAAGTTAGTTACAAAAAAAAAGACTGTTTTGCCATGGAGAGTGTTTGGCTTACCAGCTTGGACAATGGTCATTGTGTGTGTGAATATAGAGTTTTTTCACTCCTTTTTCATGTTTTGCTTTATTTGTTTTAACCCATGTTTCTTCTATATATCACAATACTATTGGTATGAAGGTAGCATGTTTAAAAGTTCCTCAGATTTCAATGTTCTTGACAAGCACACTATTGTCTAACTTGTAGGACATTGTCCTGGCCCTTTCAGGATCACGAGGAACTAGGCCACTGCCTCCTCACAGGGTGACAGTTTCTGCTCTGGGGGTTTTACTGAGTTTGCGTAGCCAGGTTTTGGTAGCAGGGGAGACTACAGGAGTGGCTTCTGTGAGAAGCTGCTGGAAGTGTCTCCTATGTCTGACAGAGCTAATGCCAGAAGTTTCAGGATGGACCGACCACTGGCCAAGGCCTAGCCAATCAGTGATGGTAGTAACGTCTCTGTGATAGCATATTTTAGGTGGAAAAAAAAGTTACAGCACAGATATAATTTCACTCAGAGAAGAAAGGAATGAGAATATGTTAGAGGAACAACTATGCAGAACCCAAGAACAGTGAAGAGGGAGGGGGAGAATGTACTCCAGGCACTAGAGCAGAGAGTCCCCGGCAGCCCATGAAGAAGCAGCTGTCCCCCTGGAGGTCAATGTGGTTGCAGACATTCACCTGCAGCCTATGGGGGAGACCCATGCCGGAGCAGGTGGATGCCTGAAAGAAGGTTGTGAACCCCTGGGGAGCCCATGCTGGAGCAGATTCCTGACAGTTACCTATGAACCCATGGAGAGAGGATCCCACACTAGAGCAGGCTTCCTAGTAGGACTCGTGACCCTGTAGGGAACCCATCCTGGAGCAGATTGTTCTTGAAGGACTGAATCCTGTGGAAAAGGGACCTATGCCAGAGCAGTTCATGAAGAACTGTAGCCTGTGGGAAGTACTCACACTGGACAAGTTCATGGACAACTGTCTCCCGTGGGAGGGACCCCACACTGGATCAGAGGAAGAACTTCCCTCCCTGAACAGTGGCAGAAATAACATACAATGAACTGACTGTAACCCCCATTCCCTGTCTCCCTGTGCCACTGGTGGGGAGGAGGTAGAGCCTGGGAAGGAGGGAGGAGTGGGGGAAAAGTATTTTTAAGATTATTTTACTTCTCATTATCCTACTCTGATTTTGACCGATAATTCAATTAATTTCCTCAGGTTGAGTCTATATTCTCTCCCCTGAAAGTATTTTTTATTTTACTTCTCATTATCCTACTCTGATTTTGACCGATAATTCAATTAATTTCCTCAGGTTGAGTCTATATTCTCTCCCCTGTCCAGTTGTGGAGCAGAGTGACAAGGTGGTTTTGATGGGCACCTGGCATCCAGTGAAGGTCAACCAACCAGCCTCAAATAAAGTAGAAAACAGATAGTTTCACTGGTGTTGAAGAACATGCTATCTGCTACTGAGGCTGAAGGGTTTTTCTCCGATAATTCAATTAATTTCCTCAGGTTGAGTCTATATTCTCTCCCCTGTCCAGTTGTGGAGCAGAGTGACAAGGTGGTTTTGATGGGCACCTGGCATCCAGTGAAGGTCAACCAACCAGCCTCAAATAAAGTAGAAAACAGATAGTTTCACTGGTGTTGAAGAACATGCTATCTGCTACTGAGGCTGAAGGGTTTTTCTCCTGCATTAATTAGGTTTGTACTGGTGATCATAGAATCATAGAATCATCAGGGTTGGATGACCTTTAAGATCATCAAATCCAACTGTTAACCTGTCACTCTGCTGGAACCCCTAAACCCTAAACCATATATTCCAATGCCAGCAACTCTTGTGCTTCATGAGTCATTCTTGGTATCTAGAGCTTTCTGCTCTACTATACATGTTACACACACAGCCTGTAAACCCACAGATTATGTTTCCTTTGCTCTGTCAAAGACAGCTAGCTATATATTTCTCCACAAAAATGATAAAACTGTAATTCTAGTGACTGATTCAGAGAACTGTTCAACTTCTGGGAGAATCATGATTATTTTTGATGGGAAGGGTCAACAAAAATTTTGTCTAGACATGCTGTTTGATTAAGAAACTGACTATGATATCAATTATCAGATATGACTGAGGCATTCTACCATTTCAGATATAATCACCAACAGTCAGACCTGGCAGATGTGGTGCATTCCTTTGCAGCAATATAGCTGTGTATAAAATAATGATATTTTGGATTACCCAAGCAGCTGGACTAAAACTCATAGCTGGAACTGAAGAAAGTAATCCACATTTAATTTAGAGCAAATCTGGCATTTCAAAGTACACAAAGACCTCAGCTTTAGCAAAGGTAACCAACAGCTTGTTGCACTATCACTCCTTTCCTCCTAAAGAAATAATTTCTGGGGTGCTGAAAAGTACATCATAAGCACTTTATCAAATGTGATCAAGTCTTTGCAACCAAAGTCTTATTGAAAAAGCAATGAGGCTGATATTTATTCTCCACAATAAATAGACCTTCCTACAGGAAATTTTGTAAGTTTTCTGATCGCTATTTCTTCACAAACCATGGCCAAGTAATGTCGTGAGGTTAAGAACCCTGTAGATAGAATTAATTAGTCCAATGCTTGGCAGCTGCAGCTAGATGAACGTTTTTTGCCTTTTTTAGGTCTTCTTCTTCTTTGTTTTTTTGACACAGAAAGTCTAAGTGTTGGAAATATTTTGGGCTAGCCTGAATCGAAACATTAATCATATTGAGGAAGCCAGTAGGTAATTTTAAAAGGTTTTTTTATGGAGCATCTGGGATGCTTACAGGATGTAATGAACTCAATAAAGCATAGTCACACAATGTTAATTTTAGAAGGTCTTAGTCAAGAAGTCAGCTTGTTTAAATGATAAAGCCAAGCAGTTCCTGGGAGATGTCTGCCTATATCAGTTATATGTAAGGCCACAGTAGCAGGGTCATTGTGGAAAAAGACCTCAAATCCATTTGCAGCTGCTTGAATTCAGCATTCCTAGTGCATAGCCAGTGGAGCCAGCTTCTCCTCCAGCCACTTCTGTGCAGTGCATTTGGCAGGTGAGGAATGAAGCTATGCTACGGGCACAACTGCTTGGTCTTATCAAAGACCAAAGCACCTGCAGCTTCAGAGCAGGGTAACCACTGGGGAGCAGATCTGTCCCATTATTGTTTAAGTCCCAAGAAGAAGGGCAAAAGTGGTTAGAGTAAAATATCCTAAGGAGAGAGAGAGAGAGCAAACCACTTCATACCATAGCTAGGTGTTGGCAAGAAGCCATGCTGTCATACTGCATGGAGAACTCCCACAGATGAAATGGGATGACAGTTCTGTGTCTACAGCCTATTCATCCTGGCAGCACACATGCATCTGTTCCATGCACAGGAATTTTTATAGCAGCAGTTGTAAGGAGGTTTAAATAGGTGTCTGACTATGAGGTATATAGAAAGAATATCACAAGGCATAATGATATAAAGTTAGCAGGGCAGTGATGTGAAAGGAATGAGAAAGAAATAGGAAAAATAACATAGATCCTATTTCCCTCGGAGTTTAAAAGAAATTATTCTGATCTGGAGTCAGTGCCAAACAATGAAAATCAGATAAGCAACAAAAATTGCTTACTCTGTGCAACATCCATGGATACCCAGATAAAGACTCAGCATTTCCACTTTCTTGTAGGGCTTCAGATATTTTCACAGAGGTGAAGATATGCCATGTGTTTTCATCTGTGCTTTTCCTATTGTATTTCAACATCATTAGAAACCAAATTAAGCTCAAATGGAATGCTTGAAAGCAATGGAAATTTGTCTAGACAGGACTTAACTATATCCATTAACTCAATGGGACTTTCAGATAGTGAAATAACGGTTTTGAAGTTCCCACAAAGAAGCAGAAATGACATTTTTATTGGGTTCACAGTTTTTCTATTTCAATAAACACTATACATACAGAACACCTTTGTAAGTGAATATTTAGGTTAGTCAGAAAACTTAAAGGATTTTTGACTACTTTCCTATGGAGAAAATTTTGATATGGGATTAAAAACTTTATTCTTATTTACATATTTATATTCTTTTAGCCACAAACCCTTACAGTTTTTATTTTCAGATGAGTGGAAGAACTTTTGAAAATGGCTGAGATTTTTTAATCACCAGCTTGAATATCATATAACTTTTCAAAATAACAGAACTAGGCTTGCAATGAACATGTGAGAATCTTGTTCTGGGCCACAGGAATCTTCCCCCCTTCTTCATAAACCTAAAATATCTTAGATCCTTCTCAGGAGGTCTTTTCAAACTCTCTTTAACAATTGTAATGAGAGATAGATATCTATGAACTAGAACCAGTGTGATTGAAATTGTTGCATAAGAGCAAAGGTTTTGACGAAGTAATCAGAAAAATGGGATTTCCAAAAGTGGAAAAATCTGAGACTGTATATTTAAAGAAAATGCCCTTGTAGCAAACAAGATAAATTGAAAATAGGCTCTGAAGGGAATGAAGCAGCCACAGGAAGATGAACAACTTCTTTGAAGATGCAAAGCTTCTCCTGATTTTTCCTTTCTTTTCTAAAGCCAAGTACATGGGACAGGTTTTCCACTGGATTTATCTGAAACTGAACCTTGATATGACCTAATGGGATGAGTACACTCTTTACAGCAAAGCTGGGGATCATCAGGCTGACTCCTCCACTCATTATTACTTCCTGGACCTCATCTGGGAGCACCTGGCTGCTGACCATGTCATATTTTGTGCATATAGCTTCGTGGTAGATTCCATTCTTAAAATCATGCTGCAAACCGAGTCTACACACTTCCAATGAGTAATTCCACGGATTCATTTAGCATCTGCCCTTGACTTTCCCTTCCTCTGCTACCCCAAGTAGCCCAAGTTGTGCTCAATCTTGTTAAATAATTTCTCTCTTTGTTATGCTTAATTACACAGCTGTCAATCTTAAAACACACAAAAGAGGGAAATTTGAAAACATTCTGGGATTTGTATTATACTGTTGAATGAACTGGTTTTTTCCTATTGCATGGGAAAGACAGATTTAAATGAACTGTTCACAGACAAAGATGGGTGAGTCATTAACAAAAAAAGAATTGGCAGGTGTATAATTATTTTACTCCTTCTACTTTTGTTACTTTCCTTCCTTACTGTCAGCCTTCACATTCTCCCTACCCTGCTTAGAAAAAAAAAAATTTAAAAAATAATAACAACAACAACCTCCTTCTTTTTGTATTAACTTTATTGGAAGAACTAGGACATGGTAACTTCACTTGACTGAGGCCTCTGTCAAAACTATGGCATCCACACACATGTACAAGGGGATCCTTTCTTTGAACATTTACCTGCTGCTAACCACACATCTCTGGACACTCATGCCATTACAGCAGTTAACAAGATTTGGTCTGTCAAGAGATCTGACAAAATTGTCCAGCCCATACAGCTCATTTGCCCCTAGTGCAAGGTAAAATGCATCAGACTAAGTCATCATGAAGTGCACACAGTGCTGATTATGACAGTTCAACTGACAAATGGTAACTCTTTATTCCATGGTATCTTGAGACATTTGCTCCAGTTAATCAAGGGGAAAGAAACTGTCCGGTATGCAACAACAGATCAGAGTAGAATAGTGTGCTGTTACTGCTGATGAAGAGAGAGACAACTGAAGAAAAACAGAAAAATCTTATTTAGGTTGTTCTGCTGAAATCAGAGCTAAGCTGGCTTGGTGACTTGGATACTACCATGAAGGATACAGTCTGAGAAAGAAAGAACACATGAATAGGAATGTACACAGCAGGACCACAAAGAGACTAAACTGAAGCCAGTCATGCCATTAGATCAACATTACATCTGAGTGTGCAAAGCAGAACAAGCAGCGTCATGTGGCATTGGAAACAGAGGAAGTACAACATGACAGAAGGGCAGTATGGAACTCTATGGCATCAGTGCTTGTGGAAAAACTAGTAAAATGAGCAGAAACACTATTTCTAATATTTCTCTAAGATGTGATCCATTCAGAGACAAATCTCTTAGGAGAACATATTACCTAAGTCCAGTCAGTAAACATCAATGGGAATAGTTTTAATCGCTGTAGACATAAATTTTCATAGTCTGAATGTTGCTGATACAAGGCACCTTAATATGTAATGAGGTGTTCGCACATACTGTGCTTTAGACACCCCAGAGATACAGTACTTCACATTACATGAAGGAAATAGACAGGAGGGAAGGTGCAAGCAGAAAACTTAACCTGTTGGATGAAAGTTACTGTCTTATGGTTTTAGGCTGAAGGACACAGTGAAACATTTCATCTGGTTTTCCTTTTTGCCTCAGATTCCCCTGCATGTGTGAAGGGAACTGAATATAAAACACAAATGCTCAGACCTTATGACCTTCACAACGGTGTTTTGAGGTCTCTGAGTCCACAAAAAACAAGTCTTTGTTTAGGAAAACATTTCATATGATGATTTGGGGTTTCCTCCCCGCAAATCCTTTCTCTGTGCCTGGGACAGGCTTTAAGCTGCATCTTAGTTTTCAAAAGGTTAAACTGCTTTCTGACAGCTGCTAATATCTTCTTCAAGAAACTCCTTGAATGCTCCTTCTTAAGACACTGATTTGCTGCTATTAAAACATAATGAGTGTGTGTTTGTTGTGGAATAGGTAGTCTGTTTAGAAACATTCCAAGTCCTGGGAGTGGTTGTAAATAAAGCATAATTCTTGCAAGCGAGCTGACATCGAGAAATCTTGCACTGAGCCTTTCTGGATTATAAAAAAAACCATTTCTGAGACCTGAAGGACAAGAATGACTTACAAGAAATATATACAGCCCTGAGAGTGACTCAGAGAAGGCACAACCAGGGCCCAGAAGCAGGCAGCACTGGAAGTGAGTTGTACTTTGTGCATCAGTCATGAAGGGACAACAACTTCTCAAGCCTTATACTCCACTTCTCCAGCTATTCTGGCCTTCGAGCAGACCAGAACTGACATGTAACCCCTCCTGGTCCAGGTGCCTAACCCAAATATTGGTTCTGGAAGTTATTCCATCCATGAATTGATAATGGCAACAACATTATGATGGTTACTCACTGCTTTCTGTTTACAAGGCTGTCTTCAGTTGTGACTTTCTGGAACTAAGGATTCTGAGCTTACATCTGCAAGGCTCTCTCAAGCTTGGCCTGAAGCCTATCCTCCAGATGTCCCCAGGCACCCTGAAACCACTGCTACTCAAGCAATAATAAAGTGCCTTTTTCTCCCCTTCTAGGACGCTGTATTTTCCTCACCAGCAGTTTCATTCATCCACACAACATCCCTTCTTAAATAACATCCAGGCAATTTTGGAGCATGGTGCTTAGCCACTCCACTTGTGCGTTTGTTTTGGCAGAATTACATGCCTCACTGTCTCTTGCACACACTTAAATGGCAGCTGTGATGGGACAACTAAACCTGTTATCCAAGTCTGTCACCAGGTATTTTTGTACCTCTGCGGAGATTGTCATGGGATCATTCATAAAGAGCAGTTTAGCTGAGGTTTGCCTGGCCCAGCTAGGGACTTTTTGTGAGGCACTGGGCTGTGCATTTTTGTTTTGTTTCAGCTAACCACTTTCAAGACAGAAATCACTGTAGAATCCTGACTTTTTTCAGTTGCTTCAATTAATATAGATATACATATATGTATATATTTTTATATATATACATACGTATATAATATAGTACAGTGTGTATACATAGTATATATACATAGTATATGTATATTTCACTTCCCCTTAGTTTACTATAACAGACACTTGGTTCTTCTGTGTCTCTGAGACAGACTTTCAGGGCTTTGTTTCTGTAAAGGAAGGAGAATATCTGTTTATCTAACCACATTTCTGCTCAAATCCCACCAGTATTGCTACAAACAGACTCCAACTTCTCTAAAGACACTGCTGGCTTTTCAGTCCTCCATACTTCATAATCTTTCTCCCAGTGAGTGAGAAACACTGTGCTTTCAGTGACGCCTCCCATGCTATAGCAGAGCTGCCAGCTGTCTCAATGTATGCAAATGAAATGATGTACTGAATCTTACAGTGCCATTTGCAGCGGACTGCTCTTTGGCTGTGAATGGCCCCTGACTTCTATTGACACAGCCAGCAGAAAGCCTTACGAATTTGCTAGCAGCCCTATCCAGTCACTTTCAATTAGAGAATACACAAACCTACCAAAACCTTATTCCTACCTGTCAACCTGCCTGCTGTATCATTTTACCTTTTCAATGCAGATGGGGCTACAGTGTGGGAAACTTTTCTTGCTTAAGGTAAGTTGACCATTCAGCAGCACTTTGCCATGGAAATAAAGAAGTTTACTCTCATATTAGTTACTCAGGTAGAATGGAGGCACAACTCGTGGACATGACTAGCCAAGGATCAACCTAAATATGACAAAGTTGGGTGTGGAATGAAGCATTTCAGTGTCTCTCCTGTACTTCACATACTAAGGCATGCAGCCTAGGAAAGTTAAATTTACTCCTTTCTCACCAAATTCTTTCTTAGTGTTTATCAGTTCCATAGAAGAACATAACATAAGTACATGCTGACTGCATTTGACTTGTCCTCACAATTATCAGTCACAGCTCTGTCAAAAATGGCTTTATCTAAGTGAAAACCAGGTGCAGTTGCAAAGACATTTTTTGTGAGTTTTAAGAAGTCTCACCGTCCAGATTAGAAAGTCATCTTCAGTTTATAGATTTACCAGTCACATGTCCTTCTGAAAAAAATGATTTGTTTGCTTATAAACAACACATTAGACAGAATATTAATATACTTACAAGATTAGGCATGCAGAAAATAGCTTCAAAATTAGATTTGTCAATAAATACTTGGAGAACAGGAACAGGGTTTTGGTGATAAGTTGTCCTGGTGGACGTTAGCCACATTTCTATCCACAGATGAAGGATAATGGAGGTCACATCATTAAAATTAAGGACTTTGTGAAAGTTACAACCTGTAATGATATTGGAAATGAGCCTTCAAACAAACTCTCCTGCAGCCCCCTGGCATGGCTGGCAATGAACATGCTTTTGGCACCATGGGCCCTCTCAAGGGCAGGCCAAGCTCTTGAGGAAAAACCCACCATGGTGCCATTTCTGGCTATATTTCAGTGTGCAGAGACTCTCTTTTCAAACCCCACGTGGGATAAAAGATAAACCTTTCACATGCAGGGGCTGTGACAGTAGCTGAGGCAGGTTGTGCAAACCCAGCTTCCTCAAATCTGCCCACCCTGGAGGAGGCTCAGGCTTGCTTTCACTTCAGTGCACCTCCAAATAACACAGATAATCCAATGGTTCAGCATTTACATTCAAGTCTTTTTTTTCCGCATTGTCCAGAATGTACTGCCACTGCCTTTGGGGATGCAGTTTCACCTTTATGGCCGTTAACTAGATACTGTGTGTATTATGGTGCTCATTAAGTAGGATTGTGCACCAGTGCTTTTGCACAGGCCCTCAAACAACCACTATGGATTTAAATCCAAGTGCAAGCATCCTGTAATAAAGCCATAGGCACACAATGCATGCATTAAAAATAAAACAAACAAAACCCACACAGGCTAGAGAAGCAATCCTTTGGGACTTTTCTGCACCTCCTGATAAACAACTTTTTTTCCCCCAACACTGACTAGAAATCAACTTTACAATATTTGGCAGGCCTTGGAATCAAATTCTTTGAATATTTGCATTTGACTTTAAGCTAAACGAATCAAGTCATAAAGCAAGTAGAATGCAACAATTTACCCCTCTTGTGTCAACAGAGTATATGGGAGCTAAAAGCCTGTGTTCATCATTTTTAGTGCTCCTCCCCCAGAGGCAGAGGAATGACTATCTCTGTATTCTGTCAAGAAGGTCTATCCAAGTCTCACCTCGTTTAAAATTATCTGTATCATGAAACTCAAATTGCCTACCAAGGGAAGTGCAAAAGTTAGGATAAGAAATAAAGTCCTCATAACTCCTGGGGAAATCTTCAAGTATTTGGAAAATAAACTAAAACCAAAGGAGAGATTCAGTGTAGACCCCTGCATAGGAATTATCTGAGGCTTTTTATCCTGCAGGAGTTTTCCTTGGCATCAACCATAGACACCTGATAGAAATTTGCAAGTCTTTCAGAAAACACACAAAGGACCATGATGTCCATGGAATGAACTTATTTCTGCTTGAAACCAGGGTTGGCTCATCTGATGTCTGTCCTCCTGAGCCATGATTTAGCACATATACAGCTACAGCAATTGATGCCTGCAAGCACCCAAAGTGCAGATTGATCCCAATACTGGGACCTGGTCCCTGATAGCCAAATTTGGAGAGAAATGTCTATCGCTTATTAAGGCAATTGCTTTTCATGTAAGACAAAATCCTGAAGGATTCACACAGTCCTTTCTCAGATAAATATTCTGAGATCATTAGAAATTTTAACCAAGAGGTGAATTGACTTTTCAAATACAGGCAGCATAAAATCAACCACCTCTTCAAGGCCTGATGAAATACATTTGCCTTCATTGAGTTCTGCTTTTGTTTCCATCTAATTCACAGATCTTAATGGTACTTTTCATGCATTGCCTTTTAAAGGCTGACAGATCTTGCCATTAGTAAGAAGGAGTTCAATTTAAAGCAATATAAACAGTGCTGCAGAGCTAAGCTAAAAGAAGTGGCAATTAAAATGCATCTGCTATGATGGAATGAACTTTAATAAAGATCTTAATGATGATATTAGAAGTCATGCATGAAGTTTTATTCCTTATGCATGGAGTAACAGCAAAAATAATAAAAAAACCCTTGACAGAAATATGAAACATGGCATTTGTAAGCCTGACAAAACTATGGCATTGCAAATATTTTATTATAATGACAAGAAAAAAGAAATATATCCCTCCTTGATAGCCTGTGTGTCATTTGAATCAATTTAGCCTAAATTTGCTGTTTCTTCTGTTAAAGGTCATTCTTTTGTAAAGTGATTTTTATAATTGTTGTCATTCTAGATCATTTATGTGAAATTTTGGCTAGATTAATCTTGAAAGGACCACTCTAATGGTTGATTAGCTAATAGATTAATGTGAAAATTCAGTCACAACACTCACACACAACTCAGTGTTGCCTACAGGACAATATAAAAATTAAGCAGAACTTCCTCTCTTTAGATGTGCAGGTATCTGTATTGATCTCTAGTCCAAGGTCTTCTAATTTGAATGAGTGCTGTCACCCTACTGAATCATTCTGTCCATAAATTATTCTCCCCAGATGTTTTACTTTGGTTGTGTGTATCAGAAACAAGGCATTCTTTGAATTGTTCAGGGAAGCAGGCAAGGACAAATGTTTCTACAAGGTTGAAATGGTCAGCTGGTCCTCTGAGCTGATCTCCTGTTTAAGTGTTTAACCCACAACACAGCAAATAAGAACTCCAGGAAGGCGCATCGAAAAGCCAAACAAAATTAAATCAGTATACTCTGTCTGCCAGCTCTGTTCCTGTGTGTATTTGGCTGAATCTACCAAGTACAGTAGCTGAGTGTTGACTATGAGATGTAAAATTGTAGTCTGACAAAATTCTCCTTGGATCTGAGAATGAAAGGTGCCACAATCCTATTCTCAGCTCTGTTACCAGCTCACCTGTACTCCCAGAAAGACATTCAGTCTTTCTGGGGCTCAGTCTCCGATGTCATTTTTGACTGTGTGACTGACTGCCTGTGCCCAGAGTTATCTGTACTAAGCCCTCAAAATCTCAGTTTTTGCAAAATTTCATACCACTTCTGAAGTCCTCCCACAGTTGGTCACCATCTGGTAATCTGCCCACTGCTTTAATTGTGCTGCAGACATGCATCCAAGGTGAATACAGTGGGAAGTATTTTCAAAATTAACATTTCTTTTCCTTATGCAAAACCTGGACCTTAAAACTACTTCTATTTAAACTGCACAGAGAAATTTTGCCAATTTTTACCTGACTTCAACCTGACTTATACCATTGGAATAGCGTAATTGGGTTTGCGTGGCAAGGTTGTGGTAGTGGGAGAGGTGCTACAGGGGTGACATCTGTGAGAAGGCACTAGAAGTTTTCCCCATGTCTGACAGAGCCAATGACAGCAGGCTCCAGGATTGCCCCACCACTGAACAAGGCCAAGCCCATCATGAACAGTGGCATCTGGGACAACATTTAAAAAGGGGGGAAAACCTGCACAACAGCAACTTCAGCCAGAGAGATGAGTGAGAATATATGAGGGGAAGAACTCTGCAGTCACTAAGGTCAGGAAAGAAGGGGGGGAAGATGTTGTTCCAGGCACCGAAGCTGAGATTCTCCTGCAGTCCATGGAAAGACCAAGGCAGACAGTCACCCTGCAGCTCATGGAGGTCCATGGTGGAGCAGATATCCATCTGCAGCCCATGAAGGACCTCACAGTGGAGCAGGTGGATGGGAAGCCCATGCCGGAGCACACTCCTAGCAGGAACTGTGGACCCATGGAGAGCTCATGTTGTAGCAGGTTTGATGGCGGGACTTGCGGTCCTGTGGAGGATCCTCACTTGAGGATTTAATGAAGAACTGCAACTGTCCTGTTGGACAAGTTTTTGGAGGACTGTCTCCCATGAGAGGGATGCCATGCTGGAGCAGATGAAGAGTGTGAAGAGTCCTCCTGAGGAGGAGGAAGAAGTAGCAGAGACAACATGTGATGAACTGACCTCCAGAAGAGGTAGAGAATTTGGGAGTGGAGTTGTGCCCAGGAAGAAGGGAGTGGTGGGGGAAGGCATTTTCAGATTTGGTTTTAGTTCTCTTAATCCTACTCTGATTTGATTGGTAATAAATTAAATAAATTTTCACCAGATCAAGTCTGTTTTGCCCATGACAGTAACTGATGAGTGATCTCCCCCTAACCTTATCTCGACCCACAAGCTTTTTGTTATATTTTCTCTCGCCTGCCCAGCTGAAGAGGAGAGTGACAGAGCAGCTTTGGTGGGCACCTGATGTCCAGCCAGGGTGAACCCACCAAAAATAGAAAGACTGAAAATAACATTCTATGGTTCTTTGGGTATTACAGTATTAATTACTGACAACACATGGAGTCATTGTGGTGGCCATTAGTACAGTATTCCTTAGAGTAATCCATATCTACCTTACATGGTGAATCAAGTGCTAGCTGAAGCTGGGTTTTGTTAAAAAAATATTAAAAAAATAGTTGTTTAAGAACACTGATGACCTGATTTTGAGAGTTTTGCCATCAAACTGCACTGGGCACTGGATTAGTTCTTAAGCGAGTTAAGAGCTCAGTTCAGCAATGACTTGAGCTGTAAATCAGCAAATAATCTCACTGAAGTGAACAACACCATTTTGTGCTCATGGCTACAGACTAAGCCAGGCACTTAATTCCACCCCTATCAGAGTACAGACTGACATGCCTGGCTTTCTGTGCTGGGCCCAGGCTTCCCATCAGCAACATGCTATTGTCAATCAGTCCACCCCAGTGTATGAATTTTTGCTAACCTTATGAGATGTTGTTTTTATTTTTTTCTGTTTTAAATTCTGGGTTATTTTCCACTCTGCCTTTTGGTTTTTGAACATTGTGAGAGCATTTTGCTCCTGTTTTTTGACTTTTCCCAGCAACCTCAAGGATTCAAATCATTCTATTTTTGGTGATAGTGGTGGTTAAGTGAAAGCTGGGGTTACTATGCAATTTCCCCGTTTCAGAGGCTTTGGCTTTTAAGAAAAACAATCAATGCCAAAAATCCTGAGATGAGATCATGAGAGCTGACAATACAGGGTGTGATAGCTGTGAAAAAATAGTTATCCCCTGTCAAACTGGTATGAGAGCAAATCCCAATAATTCATTAGGGACTGCATATTTTCTTGCTCAATATTTCTAATGCAACTATCACAAAGCTGCCCTCTAGCTGGGGGTGGGCTATTTCTGACCCTTTGGACAGCCATGTTTTCTAATTTATTTTTCAATTCCCTTTCCTCCAGTACCTACTTTGCCTGTTTCCCACATTTACTTTAAGACTGAGAGTTATCAAAACTTCACCTTCCTGCCTGTTTGTAACCACATAAATTCATCAAGCCCATAAATTCAAGGCAGTAGTGTGTACATCCTGCCTGAATGTAAAGAGCTTTCAGCTTTCTGGACATAGAGATTGAGTTCATTTTCTTTTTTTTTTTTTTTTTTTTTTCTCCCCCAAACAATGGACGATGTTAAAATGCTGCCACCTTCTGTTAGACACTTGTGCTGCCAATAGGCTGCAGGAGCACATTCCCCCATTTCCTCCAGACTTGTAAGTTGATTTATACTGATCCTCAACTGCATTGCTGCAATATATAACATGACAAGTTAAACGCAGTGCCTGCCAAAAAATCTTGATAGGCTCAGCTTTTGTGCAGCGGCACTTGAAAAGACCATTACTGCTGCCATCCGACTAAAGTATGCTCAATATTTTTGACAGTGAATTATCTGAACAGCAGTTTATCTCAATGTTCACTTGGTGTTATAACAATTTAAGGATTAAAAAGATAGGAGATTAAAAAAAAAAGGAAAGAAAAGGAAAACCTGTTTTAGTTCAAACTACAGAAAACTGGAATAACTTTTTCTGTGAATCTTAAATCCATCCTGTACTTACTCCCAAGTGCATTTCAGAACACACTAACGGACTGATAATTAACACACAATTAACGTTTAGATCACATTCAGTATTTGTCATTTGTTGATAAGATCTTAGGCCTTCAAAAATCTGTCTATGGGTTGTATTCCTGTCAGAGAAGATTTGTGTGTGGTCTTCAAGACAGTGCCTTAAAAACTGAGCCAGTGAGGAAAAGGTCTACTGAGTTTCCCATCTGCCTCTTGGAAGGCCTGTGTCCTGCTCACTGAATCCCTTTAGAAGATATAAAATCATTGTAGCTGCATGACTGCTGCAGTGATAGAATGCAGAGTCCCATCTCAAGAAAACATCATTCTCACTTACTCCCTGTTTTCAGCTTTATGCTCAGGGGAGCAGAACACATTTTTTACTACTCTGTTTCTGTAGACCAGAAACCACCTCTGGGTGTAATGCCAAGACTGTTGCTAAGACCATTGCCAAATCTGAGTCTGGTTTGGTGACAAGAAGATCCTTCTGCTTATTTGTGTACTTGCAGCTAAGTAAACTTTCCTGACTGAAATGTATTTATTAGAAGATAAGGATTTGAGTAAACTGAGATGTTTTGCAAACTCTTGTAAATTTCAGCAAATCTTTTTGGCTTCATAATTAAAATGATTGTTGAAATAATCAGAATATTTTGGGCATTTTCTAAACTTAAGATATTGATTTATGGATCCACAATTATTTACTAATCTTAGTTATCAAACATTGTTAAAGCCTCAGAAAAGAATTGTTTCTTTTTCAGTTAAGCAGAAGTCTGTGTGTTATTCCCATGTTATTTCTGTTTTCTCAAACTCCAGCTGAACAAAAAACCCCTGTTGTTTCCTACAGAGTCCTCAAAAGCACCTTAGACAAGAGCTACCAGTGATTAGTGGCTTCGAGGTAAAAAAAAAAAAAAAAAGAAAGAAAGAAAACAAAATCAAAAACTGTGCTTTGTCTTATTGGTATGCCATGGTCAAGAATAATATTAGGAGATGCCACAAGCAGCATGGTACCTGAAAGCCATGTGCTGGGGCCAAGGTACTAAACCAGAAACTGGTCTGTGGACTTAGAGCATTCCTTAAGCTGCTTCTAAGAGGTTTGTAAAACCCAAATGGAAGAGCAAGTCCTATGTCAGCTGGCTTAAGTTACTTAGACAGGATCTGCACCTCTATATTTAGGGGGCTGTAAATCAAAAGGAGTTCGAGACTGCTGGCCTGAGTTATCTATTGTGTTTCGATAGATGCCAATCACTTTGATATTTAAGCCAAGAAAGTTCAGCCTCATTTCATGCTAGAAAGTGTTTCTTGTGGAAAGAAAATATTTCATGTGAGTTAAACAAAGTTCACTACACCAAACTCTGCCAGAGTGTCTTTGCACGTTCATACATCACATTTCATTCCTCCAGCAACCAAGCACTTTCTTCCCTCTACCATAAACATTACTCAGTGATGTCACAATTAATTTCTAAATATATAACTAATGTAATTTATAAAGCTGATAATGTCTTCAAGACACTTTGTTATTTTCCTGTGTAGCAAGGTATTAACAATATCATTAGTGAAACAAGACAACAAGATTTCATGTATTGGTTGTATTTCTGTGTGCCACATTAGACTTACACCATAGTGACTGAAACACCACACTTCATGGCAATGCAACACAGAACAATTTTTCTACATGTAAGTCATCTGAATTAAACTCCATGTTCTGGCCTGGAGGAGAGCTCTCAGCATGAACTGAGCAGGACACCGGACTGCAGCTACAGAGAGCTCAAGAGGAAGCAAAATCCTCTGATTCATTTTAGGATGTTGTGCCATCAGAGATGAAGGTGGCTGAGTCCAGGAGAAAAAGATAAAAGAAAATAAGTGAGGCATATTATTTGAACTTCAAAAAGGTTGATCTTGTCATGATATGAGTACTGAAAAAGGTAGGGATTTCTGTATTCTGATCCAATTCATCAGACTGCATGTATGTGTTCAAAATAAAAGTCAGTGATTACAGTTTTATAGATATTAAAAAAACTTGACAGCAATGAGTGGGCATGATAAAGTAGGTCAAACTTTCTCCTGCTGTCTGCAGGCAGTGGCAATTCCTTGGGGTCAGTGCAGAAGGGGAGACCCTTTCTGTGTCAATACTCACAAAGCCATTTATGAATTACACTTCAATTACACATACAGCTCAGTTTAGAAGAAACAGTGGGTACACTACTGCAAAACAGATGACATTTTAAAAATGTCATTTGACATAAGTCTATCTTTTAAGAGCAAGTTACCAGTTCTGCTAATGGCTGAGAGAAATTCCCACCCATGTCACTTAGTATTATCATATCAGCTCCACCTTCCAGACTCCCAGTCATCTTGGTACTTCTGGCAGTGATGTGTGCTACTGTGACCTACAGAACATCTCCAAAACCAGTGTAAAAATCATGTAATAAGTACTCCTGTTTTTTAGAGAAACATTTTAATTAACTGCAGTCAAAAGGATCACAGTCTTTCTTAATCTGATCATGATATAAATTATTCTCCACCTAAACAGCTGTCAGGCTAAGTCAAAGGGAGAGGTATCAGCAGGGCCTTGTGTTTGTTTTGAGTGTAGATGCCAGCCTCTGGCTGCCTCAAGGATGCTTTTTCCCACATCACCCCTCGGCAAACCTCCACAGAGGGGTTCTCATCCTGCAGGCAGCTCCTTGCCTCATAATATGAAGACACAAACATCTCCTCTTCCCCAGGTAGTTCAGATCAATATCTTGTCACTTCATTCTTCCATTGCTGCTTTAGCCTGTAGCAAATTGAGTTTTCCAAGGTTGTTGTGCTTTTTCCTCTTTTTGTCTTTTTTTTTATTGTTTTTAATAGGATTTGTAGTGCATTCCTTCACCTCTTTTTTTTTCTTTTTTTTTTTTTTTTTGGCCCACAGCAGCCATTACCTACAGTTTAGCTCTCCCCTAACTCCATATATCACTTCATTACAAGAGACCTAGGTATCAACCTTAGTGCTCTGAATAAAAGCACAGCCTGGCCTTTGATTTCTGGAAAGTGTTGGGCTATGAGATGTCAGAGGATCACAGCAATGAGCTGCTTCATGATCTGCAGCTGGCCTTTGCTGGGTGCCTTGAGCAATATTAGCTCTGTTCTCTGATTTCCCGCTTGGACCCACTTTGGGTACTGCATTTCTCAGATGCTGGAACATGTTGCTGGAGTGTAAACATTGTAATATCAAAATCAGCTGCTCCTCCATCTGTAACTATCATTTAAACATCCCATTCTTGACATGCAAGAAGAATAAATATTAACAGATTTGAGTGGCATCATTAGCAGTGTGCTGCTAACAAGAACCTCTTGCATATTTCAGCTAGGGGTGGGAGAGCATTGCTCCAGCAAGAGTTCCCTTCCCACTGCCACGGCTTCTGCAGGTGTCAGTCCACAAAGTTATTTCATCTCTGGTTTGGTGTTTTTGTTTAATTAGAGGACACAAGAAAAATGTAAATCAAAGCCACTGTGGCTTCTAGAAAGTAGCTGTATAGTCACCACCACTCCACACTGATCTCAGCTGTTACTGGACACATGTGAACCTGGAGCTACCATCACAGGTTTGTGTGCAGAGGGACATGGTTTCATGGGCAGTCAAACTGTGAACCAGGTGGTTCCCAGCCCTAACAGTCTTTTTTTTCAGAAATCAAGGTAGTCATTAGCCCCTTGCTACTCAGTGCTTTCTCTGCACATGGAATGTATCTGTCCCTTATTACCCTTACTTCGAGAAGATTGTTATAATTATTGAAATTGTTGAAGCATCAGGTGTTATGCTAAGGATAGTCATAAAAGTACATAGGGAGATAACATTTAAATGTTAACTTTCTGTCAGAAATCAGATGAGATCTGCAAATACCATTCAGGACAAAATGCTGTCCATATTGACAGAATAGAACTTTGAAAAAAATTATTGTAGAGAGTATTTTAAACTTAATTTTTGTTTTAGGTGTATGAGAATAAAAGATAAATATTTTTCTTTCTCTGAGAAAAGATCATATTAAAATTATAAGAAGCTGTTACAGTATTTCCCAAATCAAACATTATAATCCTTTCATTTGTGTAAATTTTATAAAACAGTAGACTACACTACAAGATGTGTTCTGTGTTGTAAAACTCACTACTACTTTTTTATTTATTTATCAGTGGTTTTAAATTTAATAAAACTGAGAATGTTCTACCAAATTTTAACAGAAACAAATCAAAATTTCACTTGAAAACTTTAGCAAAAATATTCTCGAAAGAACCATTCATCCATGCCTATGCAAACCTTCGGTCCAACCACACTAACAAGCAAGAGGGTGTAAACAGAGAAACAGAGGCACTTGGCTCTAAGATGACTGAAACCAAGACAACAAGCAGTTTTTGTGAGGAGAAGACTGCTCATGAGGCATTTCTGTAGTACAGAGGCCTATGCTTACTAGGCTGAGCAGCAAGTATCTGAGCTGCTTATTTGAACAACAGTAAGGTAAATATAAAAGCAATAAGATAAAATACTGTTAGTTTTCCCCAGCTTACCCCCTTTTCCCCCCCAATGAACTTCACTTTTCATTTTCTATTATGGTCAACTGGGCAGGCTTTTTTGAAACTCCTGTAAGTTGAAATGTAAATAAAATAAAAGAAGCAGGAGGGAGATGAAAAGAAATTACTGGTCCTAATGAGTGTAAGTTTATACTCTGTAATAGAGCCGACAGGAACATGCCACAGGCGGGGTCAAATACTGAGGGGAATGTTTACAGATCCACAGACATCAGCCGAGGGCTCAGCCCTGGATGTTTAGCCTGGTTTCTAGCATGGCAGTAAGCGTCGGCACGCTGCCTTTTGGCGGCTCTTTGGCAGCTGCTGAGCAGAGACTTGCTTCTGCGCAGAGGTGGCTCCAATGCTTTGCCTTCTCCATCCCTCCCATGATGCAGCACCTGAAAGGCTCAAGAGGAAAAGATGCGTGTGTCTGCCCTCTTCCTCCGTCAGGCAGAGAATGGGGGAAGGGGAAGAATGGAGGGGAAAAACCATTCAGCCCCATGCATTTCTCTTTCTCCCAGCAGCTGATGGGGAGCTGCTGCCAGCCTTCCCATTAGAAGTTTGCAGAAAAGGTGAGCTCATCTCATTTGATTAGGACTGTCACCATCAGACAGTGTTTGCAATTAGTCCACGCCAACCTTATTCAGGCTTTGGATGCCTTTCAGCGGCGAAAAAGGGAACACTTGAGCTCCATTGAATTGGAGCGTGGCATCTGCTGCACGCTGGGGGGAGAGGTTGGGGGTCAGTGCTTGATTTTGATAAAGCGTGCCAGATTAATTGTCTTCGGTAATCCTGTTTGTCATGGTAGATGTGCAGAGAAGTCTTTGTGGCACAGCCTGACATATGGGCTGGCCGGCTGCTTGCCTATTCAGTCCCTCCCAGCACATGCTCTTCACAGTTGGCCTAGTTCCCAGCGCCTTGTTTTCCCGGGGAGCCAGCCTCCTGCGCCTATTCAGCTGGCCCCCCGCTCCACAAACAGGCTCCCTAATCTTCAGGCCTGTCTGGGCTATTCAAAGTGATTGCATTATTCAAAGAGATCAAGAAAGAGAACGGGGCGGGAGGGGTAAGTGCGAGAGGGGGAAAGAGAGCAGTGCAATTTGGAAAAGAAATAAGCAGCCATGTACTTCAGGCAGAGCTCTTCAGGAGGCTGATTATAGTCCCTCTCCAAATCTGAATCTATCGCAAAATTATACCCTGCCTCTTTTGTAAAATAAATGCTAATAAGAGGTAATTTGGACCCTGCTGATTATTAACTTCAATGGAGATGGTCTTTTTCCCCATGTTTTTGTGGCGAATTCTAGGATTCCCCCCCCCCCCCCTT
>NW_008682087.1:116308-143726 GCF_000695815.1 Acanthisitta chloris
AGCAAAAGAAGAAACAGAAGAGTTAAGGAGCAGGACAAATGTGGCATGACAAAGGATAGGTGAGCATCTATATGGGCAGCACATTCTGAAGCTACTGAGGGGCCAAAAGGACATCAGTGTCCTGAGCATGGGCTAGGGGGTGACCCAGCACACCCATGCTCCCATGACTTGAGTGCAGACCCTGTCATGCAGCTCTATAGTCACTTTAAAACAATCTGCTTCCCCAGGGAAGGGGAGCAGGGAGATGGGTCTACCTTCATGGGAACAGGAAACAGGCAGACATAGCTAGAACTATCTTTACCTGGGTTTCTTAAGTGCCATTTGTTTATGCATTAAACTACATGTCCATAAACATTACTTTATAAGAGCTCTTAGGATACAGAGTCTTTCAGTGTGAAATGGGAACAGCTTTGAAGAAATGTTGATAATTCATTATGTCAGCCAAGACTTTGATTTCTAAAGGGCCATAACCTAAGCTGTTTCAAACCCCATCTTGACTTGTCTAGTGTCATGTTTTCTGACACAGAACAACCCTCTAGGTATATGCATACCAAGTCAATAGCAAAAAAAATTAATTAATAATAATATAATAACAATTAAAAATAAAGCACATAATTTCCCTCACAGCATTTCTGCCTATTTACCCTTCAGAGATGCAGCAGAAAGAAATGGATGCTGCTGAAATGTATGTCTTGTATAAACATGCAGAGAATGTACCGTGTCCAATTCATAAACTGCCCTGAACCAGACCATATGTACACCTGTTAGTCACCACACCAAAAATGTGCTGACTTTAGTGAGGTGTGATTTACATGTGCTGCATGGTCATCCGACATATCTTTACAGTCATCTGATTATGTGCCACATTTCAGCCTATTTTGAAGGACTAGTCAAGCCTCATTCTGGCTCACTCACTATCAAAATTTGGTATAGTGTCCTGCAAGGAAACAAGTGAAGCACTGAAAAATGGCAAGAAGATTCTAAGACAGGTTCAAAAATCTTCCTTTGATATTTTTTAAGCCATCTTACTTCAATTTTACCTCTTCATGGTGGTCCCTTAAAGTCTTTGGTATGAACTTCAATCCTTGTCCAGAATGTTTGGCTTAACAGCTTGACACATCAGTCCTTGGCTTCTCCCAAGCCCCAGCACTTCTTCTCAGCAAGTCTATCACAGTCATATGCTGTCATCTGCAAAGGCTCAGCACCACCCCTTTTAAATTCATGTTAACATTAAGGAGGTCAGAGTTTTCCCCAACTTAGAACTCACTAAACTACTTAAGATCATGTACCAGCAGTCCTAGATAACTGGAGGAGTTCCAGCTGACTGGAAATTAACAAACATGGCACCCATCTATAAGAAGGGTCAGAAAGAGGATATGGGGAAGTACAAGACTGTAAGCCTAACCTCGGTTCCAGGCAAGGTCGTGCAAGAGATCATCCTGAGTGCCATCACACGGCACATGCAGGGCAACCAGGGGATCAAGTTCACCCAACATGGATTTATGAAAGAAAGGTCCTACTTGACCAATCAGATCTCCTTCTATGGCAAAGTGACTTGGTTAGTGAATGAAGGGAAGGCTGTGGATGTGGTCAATCTGGACTTAAGCAAGGCATTTGACACTGTCTCCCACAGCATATTTCTAGAAAAGCTGGCTGCTCATGACTTCGTTGGATGGACTCTTCAATGGGTAAAAAACTGGTTGTATGGCTGGGCCCAGAGAGTTATGGTTAATGGAGCTAAATCCAATTGGTGGCTGGTCACTAGTGGTGTTCCCCAGGGCTCAGTAAAGGGGTCACTCCTATTTAACATCTTTATTGATGATCTGGACATGGAGATTGAGTGCAGCTTCAGTAAATTTGCAGGTGACACTAAGTTGGATGGGAATGTCAATCTGCCTGAGGGCAAGAAAGCTCTACAGAGAGACCTGGACCAACTTGATCAAAGGGCTGAGGACAACAGCATGAAGTTCAATAAGGCAAAATCCTGGTCCTGCACTTGGGACACAACCACCCTATGCAGTGCTACAGGCTTGGGGAGGAGTGGCTCAAGTGTTGTTCATCAGAAAGGGACTTGGGAATGATGGTTGACAGCCAGCTCAATATGAGCCAACAGTGTACCCAGGTGGCCAAGAAGGCCAATGGCATCTTGGCGTGTATCAAGAATAGTATGGCCAGCAGGACTAGGGAAGTGATCATCCCCCTTTAGTCAGCATTGTTGAGTACTGTGTTCAGTAGATCCCTCAATTAAAAACTGATATTGAGGCACTGGAGTAAGTCCAATGAAGGGCAGCAAGGCTCATAAAAGGTCTGGAACACAACATAAGAGGAATGGCTGAGGGAATTGGGTTTGTTTAGCCTTGAGAAAGAGCAGCTCAGGGGTGACCTCATTGCTCTCTACAACTATCTGAAAAGGGGGATTATTCTGCCATGCCTGCAGTGAGGGGACTAGAAGGAGCAGTCACAAGCTGAGACAGAGGCATTCATATTAGATGTCAGGAAAGTTTTTTTCACTGTTAGTGTGGTCAGGCACTGGAATAGCTTGCCCAGGAAGGTGGTGGAGTCACAATCCCTGGAAGTGTTCAAGAGGAGTCTGGGTCTGGTGCTGGAGGGTATGATAGAGGGTTTTGGGGTTACAGCAGAGTGGCAGGTTAATGGCTGGACCTGATGATCTTAGAGGTCTCCTCTAAGCTTGCTGATTCTATGTAGGCACACCTACAGGTTGAGTGGGGAAGTAATTGAGACCAGCAATGAGAAGAAAGACTTGAGCATGATGGTGGATGAGAAACTCACCATGAGCCAGCAGTGTGCGCTTGCAGTCCAGAAAGTCAATCCAATCCTGGACTGCACCAAAAGGAGTGTGGCCAGCAGGTCAAAGGAGGCGATTCTCCCCCTCTACTCTGCTCTTGTGAGACCCACTGGGAATACTGCATGCAGTTCTGGTGCCCTCAACATAAGAAGGACACGGAACTGTTGGAGCAAGTCCAGAGAAGGGCCACAAAATCAATAAGAGGACTGGAGCATCTCTCCTATGAAGACAGGCTGAGGAAGTTGGAGCTGTTCAGCCTGGAGAAGGTTGCCTGAGGACCTCATAGTAGCCTTTCAGTATCTGAAGGGCCTACATGGGAGCCGGAGAGGGACACTTTGTTAGGAACTGCAGTGATAGAACAAAAGGTAGTGGCTTAAAATTGAAAGAGGAGAAATTTAGACCAAATCTTAGGAAGAAATTTTTTCCTGTGAGAGTGGTGAGACACTGGAACAGGTTGCCCAGGGAGGTAGTGGATGCCCTAACCCTGGCAGTGTTCAAAGACAGGTTGGATGAGGACTTGAGCAACCTGGTCTACTGGGGAGGTGTCCCTGCCAATGGTAGGGGTGTTGGGACTAGATGATCTGTAAGGTCCATTCCAACTTCAAAAATTCTATGATCCTATAATTCTATGATATGATCTGCATTGTGCTTAACACTTGGAAGTTACCCATGCTTATGTCAGCTGTCAAAATACTGTTTTAGTACTGTTTTCAATCCTGCCCCTGAGATCAGATTTCAGACTGTGTTTTAAATATAACATCCATATGCATTTTAAGAGGTAAAATTGTGCTGTTTTGAAATTAGTGAAGAGGAAAGCTGCTCCCACATCAAACCCTGATAAAATGCCTTATAACAAAGGCATTGAGCATATTTGAGCATTTGACTATTGTCTCTGCTATTTCTGCTGCTGCTGCTCTCACCAATCTTCATTTCCCCTACTCCTCCATATATTGAAATAGATATTGTATTGTAAGTACAATGAAAGGAATGTAGGGGAACCAACATTTCTTAGATGGCTGCTTCCAGGTAGGTGTGTAGCCTGAAAGAGAGTAATAAAAAAGAATTACCATCCTATGTTCAGGCCTGTGTTTTCCTACTGTTTCTGATGGATGATTTATTTTTCAGATGAATAAGAACATTAATTTCTGAGACTACTAGTTCTTCCAGTAGGGACCAGAAAAATGAGTGGTCTACACAAACACAACAAACTGGAATTGCCATGGGGCTGATCAGCCAGAAGCATTCTGATGACATGAATCCTTTGAGGCTGTTAGACTGTTGCTGGATCTGGGCTGAAGGAGAATGGTGGCATAGTGTGATTCTTGGGGTGGTCCTGTGCAGAGCCAGGAGTGCATTTATTTCAGTGGTCCTTGTGGACCCCTTACAACTCTGGATAGTCTGAGGAATTTCTGCTATCCAAATTATTCCAGTTGTGTTTTCAACAGAAGCAAGTTATTTAAGGACTATGTTAAGACTTTCTTAAAAAAGAAGGAAGAAGCCGCTTTCCTCCAGTGTCTCTGAAAGTTGGCCATGAACAGGTGCAAGCAACGAATAGGAGTTTCCAATATAAGCTATGTGTGGTGCACTTACATCTCCCTTTTCCCCTTGTTTTAACTCACTAAGATTTCCGAGGAATGAAATGCCTTCTTGCTTTAGGGATAGTTTGAAGGATTTCAGTATTTTTAGCAACTTAATGAACAGAGAGAGATCCTTCAAAAGTTTAAAAAAAGGAAAACCTGGGATTTTCCTGGTGAATTTAGTAATATCCTTTAGTATATTTTGAGTAATGCTTGCCATGTATTTTGATGGAAACCAAGGGCAAATTTCTGACTTACTGTGTGACCTAGTACAGCCCATATGGAAAACAGCAGAGAAGAAACAGAACATGTTAATTGGTGCCCTCTGATGCGCCAGTTAAAGCCAAACATGCAACATTGACAGACATAAAGGTGCTATATTGAGCTATATTTCACCATCATTGAGCATCTCTTGTAAAAAGATTGTTGGTTTGGAGGAGATCACCTCTCAAATAAAGTTGTTCTCAGTGGATAAGTAAGTCATGAGCAGTGTGTTCATGTTCCCATCATCTTCTTAATGATAGTGTGCTCCTTCTGTTATGTTTCATTTTGCAAACCTAATGTATTTTTTATGCAGTGAATAAACAAAATTCCTGATTCCTTCCGGGCTCTTGGGCTTATTAGTTGTTATTGAAATGATCAAAAAGTTGTAGTTGAACTAGCTAACACAGGCATGTATTTATGTTGTATGACACAACACACCTGTAGCAAATTGAAAACTGCGACATGGAATTATAGAATCAAAGAGTGTTAAGAGGTTGGCATGGACCTTGAAGATCAACTAGTCCCAAACTCCTCTGCCATGGGCCAGGACACCTCCCACGGTAACACACCTCCCACATAAGATATATCCAGTGGCAGAGGTACAAATATTATTTTCTAATTTTCTCAGTACATATCTACAATTCTGTGTCTCTGGAGACTTTGATAAACCCAAAGGTAAAAACAGGAATTGAAATTAATCAAGTCATTACACATTCCATTACATCTTTTACTTTTTGACATTAATACTTAAGTATCACACTGAAGAAAACTCAAAATTATATTCCAGACTTATGACAACTTCAGCAGTTTCCTGTCATCAGTGAAGGTAAGAACTAGTTATTTGCATCTTAAAGTTCCCAATGAGGACACAAGTAATGTACATATTAAAAACAGATTATTCCTTCTGTATCTTCATGAAAGCAATATAATGTTATACATTATATATGTATATATATATATTACATATTTTGCCAAGAAGAAAAAAATGTGGACTGACCCAGTTCTTCATTAATCTGAATCTATATCCCTTTGAGTAGCCAAGAGGTGTGCTACTATTCTGATTTCATAGAATCATAGAATCAAACAGGTTGGAAAAAAACTCCAAGATCATTAAGTTCAACCCTACCATGGTTACTACACCATGGCACTAAGTGCCCCATCTTCTACTTTGAATATATTTCTGCCTCTTGCTGTCCCATGTGCTTAAGTTCTTGTACTGAGTTGGGCAATGAAACAGAGGCAACTAAAGTAGGACTACCAGAGAGCAAGAGAAGTTTTTGATAAGCAGGGAATGTCCTTTCATTTGTATCACTCACTAGATTATTGAGTTACAGAGGAGTAACTTGATCTCATCACACTGCTTGTTAATTCCTCCATTTTAAGGTTAAAAAGGTCCCAGTTATCTTACTGAACATATCAGGAGTGAGACCAGCCCAGGGTTGTAAGGACACATACCTCTGACAAGAAACAGAGTTGCTCTGGCTGATGTTCCTACCTTCTGCTCTAATCCCTGTGACAGCAGTGGCCCCTGATGAGTAACTTCAGAGTAAGCCCCAGCATAGTAGCTCTTGAAAGACATATATCAGCAAGCTTTACAAAATGCATAGGATAAAGATCCAAAAAATGATGACACACAGAGTAAATGTCATCCTAATGTGCTGCCATGCCTTTCTTTTAATAGTATTGGGGCAGAAGTGTGTGTTTTGGGTTTGAATTCATCTCATTTAACTTCAATAATCTAAAAGTCAAGTGCCTAACTAGAACTCAGTTTGAGAGCACACAGCATACTCAAAAGGAGTAACCATCTTCTCCAGAGGGCAATTTGTCCTGTTCTAAGATGCTTGATCTCAGGATCAACCTCTGGAAGTACATTTTCTGCGTTAGATATAGGGCAAGACAAAAATGGGCAGTGTAGTTCAGATGCTTATATTTAAGTTCAATAAAAACTTCCTTTAGTGTTACCAGTAGATATATTTTTCAGACAAAAGACATTTGGACCTTATCCAACTCTGTTGTTACACACCTTTGTAATGCTGTGGGACCGTAATGTTCTCTGTACTTTATGGAATAGAACACTGTTCTGTCCAATAAGGGCTTGATATTTACATGGGTGATACAGTTTTCACTTTAAAATATCAACGTGTATTTCCTTGCAGTTTTGTTATTTGCTAGAAAATAAAATTACTCTCCACTGAAATGGCATAATATTTTTAGTATGCTCTGGTTTATTAAGACAGCTTGCACTAATTCAAAGTAGTATTTCAGATAACTGACCAGCCATTGTAAATGCTGTCTAAGGGAAAAAAGAGAGAACAGAGAGGCTCCACAAGTCAGAATGTAACACTAAGTTCTCTGTGTGAGAAGACTACTGAATCTGCATCACCATGAAGTCTGAAGTGCGATTGATGTCACTGAATTAGAAGGCATATGCAATTGAATTTTTTTTCCTGAAATCCACCCTAGTACTGGAACAGGCAATACAGCCTTCACTGAGTCAGAAGAAAAAGTTCTCCATTTATGGCCAAATTATGCAAGAAACACATGGAGTGCATACAGATTCTGCCTGAGGTGAGAGTGGCTCATACGTAGAACAAATCCTACCACTGATCACGGAATCTGAAAGGATGAATTTATCAGACTTTTCTGGACAGGGTCTCTTTTAGCCTTTTTCTTTCTGGCTTCTCTATTTCCCCTTCCCCCAGTCCTTCTAAAGCTTTCATTCTCTGTTATCATTTCCCATATTTGCAAATAGAAAAGCAAAGGGTCCTGCTTCTCAGAAATCCCCTACATTCAGCTGGCTCTCCCCACCCCCAGTCTGCTCCTCTTCCCCTCCACTGTGCACAATGTCCTGGTGACAGGTGGTTGCTGCTTTCTGTAATTCTGGATACAGCTCCAGTCAGACCCAGTGGCCTGTAAAAAAACCTAGAGCTTATGAAGAGAAAAAGCTCTGGCTCTGAAAGTGCTGAGACAGGCTGGTACGGGGACTCAGTACAAAAAGCATTCAGCACAAAAAGCCAAACCCAAATGAAAAGAGCTGCTGCCAGGATCATCACGAGGTCCTCTGCTGCACAGATGTCTATGGAACTAAGCTGAAACTGATGAGTCTTTTATCGTGGCCCCCCTCCCCTGTAGATACCCACAGCAAGACTCAGCTGCCTGGGTCAATTATTATTATTCCAAGGGACACAGTATATGTTATAGACATATGACACTCAGAGAATGAAACTCAGATAGGACTGGCTGGCAGAATTCCTCTTTTTTTCTTCTTTTTTTTTTTTTTCCTAGTTACAGCAAAAAGCTGATTAGTTAGTTTATTGGAATGGAAAGGATTTGGGTGCACTATAGTAGCAGTAGGAGTAGTGTTTTAACAAGCAAATTGATTTCAGTATACTCAAGCATGAGTCAGCTAACAAAGGTGGCCCCTGCAACTCGGTACTTACATGGGTGCTCTGTGTTTTGCTGCCTCCCTTGAAGTATTTTGCCTTTCCAGTTAAATAGAAATGGAAGTATTAGCTGTGTGTTAACATGCTCAGTCTGTGATCTATGAAAAACATATTACCCACTTACCTTGTTCCATGTCTATAAATTTATTGCACACTTTCTCCCCATGTTTTATAAAATGGGTTTATAAATTATGAACCAGTTGTGAGCTTGTGATGGGCTATATCTCAAAAAGAATTCAGCACCTAAAAGGCCTTTGCTCTCCACAGCTCAGCTGATCTTTGATTTTCAGTAAGTCTGAAGCACATGTTTATTTTCATTGTCTTAATATCAAACACAGGGCATGCACTTTATTGTGTCAGAGCACCTGTCAAACACCTGTTAATTTCTCTGAAAGCAGGAGGCATATAAAGCAAGCAAGGGTGATGGAAATTGGGCACTCAGCACCTTATGAACCTTGACTATAGAGGAGAGAAGGGAGTGAAAGAGAGCTGCCTCTGGTTACTGCAGGTGCTGCAGTTTGCTGAAGAACAACTTTCAAGAAATGTTGAACAGGCAAAACATAAAGATCCCATTGTTTATATATTAGAATGGACAGCCTGTGGGGTTTTTACTTTAACCATCTGCCTTCCAACTTTTATATAAAAATTCTGTTCCCTAATAAAATTTTAACGCAATAGTACACATATCTTGCTGGAAAGAAACCAAACCAAACTCCTTCTCTTTCACAAGGATAAATTAGCAAATGAAAAGAAAGATTTTCCAAAACCTCTTTCATATGACTACAGTGTTTAACTTAGAACTTGGAAAGCTGAAGGTCCAGTCACTAATCTACTGACTCCATCACAGAAGGGGGAATTTAATTTAGGAACTGCTGGGTCCAACACTGCATTCAGTTATACCAGCTTGAAGAAATTTATTTTATAATCATTTCTATCAGCACATCTAGTATCTCTTTTGAGCCAAACAGCAGATCAACCAAACAAAAGATGTGCTTTACTAGCTAATAGGTTAGCTGGCTATCTTTTTTGGCTGGACTGTTTCCTGCTTTATTTTCAGTGGATGATGAGACATACAAACCAGTGTCTACATGGAAAGGTGGCATGCTGTTTACACAACAGGCTTATATTATCATAGAAATCATATATGGGTATAAATAAAACTGCATCAAGGAACCAAAGATTTGCTCCATTAGAGGAAGCTCTCTTTTTCTTTTAGTGTTACGACGAGCTCATAGAGTATGCAGATCTGTCCTGTAAACTGTACCAAAGCACAAAGTTAAACCTGAAAATGTAAAACATTTCTCTGCTGTACGTGAACTGGTCAGGTTGGATAGTTTAAAGCTTACATACAGCCCCCTAAGCTGGCTACATACATCTGCATTGTCTTGCAAACAGCTGCTACCTTGCAGGTGGGAACCAGGAAAGACTTTATGACACTTTGTCTACCAAAAAAAGGCCCTAGTACTTTACTGGTAGAGCAGCAGGGAAGCATGAAAGCATCTGGATGACAAGACCAATGCACCTAGATCTACTCTAAAAAGGAGGGTAGGGCCAGCTTTTCACTATTGGCTTACTCCAAAGATTGTCTGGGTGGTTGGTGATGTGGGTTTGATGAGTCCTGAGCTCCTGGATCATGATACATGATGCGAGTGTAGCCACTGTGTCCTGTATCAGCTATTTTTTGAGACCCCTTGTTAGTTGTCAAAGAGCTTAATCGCAGACAGCAACCTGGGAGCCTTTTCTTACAGATGGCTAGTTGTCTCCTGCTTCCAGTCCTGTCACTGATTTGTTTGGGCAAAACTTATAGACTCTCCTTCAAAATTTTTTTTTAAAAAATTGTCCTTTTGTGGAGTATCTTTTTTGGGCAAAACTTATAGAATCTCCTTCAAAATTTTTTTTAAAAAAATTGTCCTTTTGTGGAGTATCTTAAGAGCTTTGTATTAAGGAAAAAAAATACAGTGGAATTTGAAAGTTCAGCAAATAAAAGCATGTAACCATACTTTCAACTCAAATACAAATATTGTGAAGTTTTGGTGATATTTCTTTCTTATTTTTGGCCACTACAACAGAAAGAACTCGAACAAACATGGTGTCTTTCTGATTCAGCACAAGGGTTTAGTTGTTGTTTAGATTTCTGCTGTGCAAACAATGCTTGAAGACATTGGGCCAAATTTATCCCTGGATTAACTGCACTGACGTCAATGTAATTACACTAGGAATTAATTTGCCTCACTGATATCATTTGCTGGATCCTATATCTACTTCCAAAATGCAATTAGAATTCAATTTCCTCAATCTTTTATTTTGGAGATAGGCAGCTTGAGTTTCTCCACAAAGATACCAAGATAACAAAAAAAGTAGCTATTGTCTGGTCATTTAACTGATCATTGGCATTGGCACCAGCATAACAGAGAGCAGGCTCAGAGGTATTGCACTGTTTAAATGGAAGATGCCTGCCTCTTAGTGTACACCCTGCCTGGGAGATCTGCAGTCTTGGTTTTACTCCCTTTATTTTCTTTTCATGGGTTTTGGTTCATTCCATCTGACAAAATACAAGAAATCATTTGATTTTGCTTTGACTTTACTGTGTGGATTTCTACACTATGAATCCATTCTATAGTAGTGCCACTACTTGCAGAATATTGACTTGCTGTATGCCTTTACAAAGGATTACTGAATGAAACAATACTGAGCAAATGTTCATTATATTAGGTTTTAAAAGTGACTTTATTAATCAATGAACCAGCTGTCTCACCACTTGAACCAGACCCAGGAACAGTTTAGCTAAATACAAGGTTTTTGAAAAGTGCATCGTGTTACTATCTAAAAGCTCCTGTATTAAACTCGGCAATTTGCTTATAATCAAAAATGTACAGAACTGATTAAGAAACCTACAAAATCATATGAAAAAAAGGGGATAAGGGTGTTTTAAAGTAATAATTGAGGAGGTCCATAAATGCAAGCACCAATTTTCCACCTGTTACAGCAACTGGCAGGCCCAAATGTGCTTTCTTGATGGAACCTATGCTGAACCACTGCAAAATACACCATCATTGATGCTAGAAGAAGGTCAAACTGAGATTTTTCTCACCACTTCATTGCAGCATTTGTATTTATTTGCCAGGAGGGAAAATACTGAACACAATAAGCCCACTCTTCTTCATAAAGGTGTTCTATATCTCCTTGCTTCTGCCTGTCATGTGTAAAAGTGTAGCTATCAAAAGTTGAAATGTTGCAAATAATAGGAAAAAAAAAGGTGTGTGACTCACAGAAGGAAAAGACAGGAAAAGACAGGATGGAGCAGGGACAAAAACTAGAAAAAAAAGAAGAAATATTTGTAATTATTCCATTATATTATAATACTATATAAAAATATATATAATAACTCCATTATTATTATATCCATTAGAAAGAGCTCACATCAGGCTTGCCAGTCTCTGGGAAAATACAGGAACAGTTTATAGTCGCTTCTCTTCTCATAGGCTGCATGTGCAATATTGAAGCCACTAACACGTGACCTCTAGCAGCAAATTTCTCACGAGCAGACAGCAGCCCTGCATGAGACCATCCTGATCTGTGGTGCCCTGGTTGCACCAGCTGGAGCAGGGGGTGCTCCAAGAGAGGGGCTCCATTGATCTGGTCACAGGGACTCTAGCTGAGATGACTGTTGTGAGGCACAGCTGTGCTAGCTGGTTGAAATCCCCTCATAGTACAGATTATAGAAATGCTGATGTGTATATTAAGGAGAAATGTTTACCCCTGCCCCAAAGCCCCTGGCATATCTAAGCTTTGTCAGTTTTAGCTGTCCTGTGAATTTGCCTTTCCATTTTAGCCTTGAGTCTTTTATGCATGGGGCAAGGCTTCCTGTTTTAAGAAGCTGAGGAGAATGCATACTCCTCAAATTTTTCTCAGATGTGTCTGTACCCTGGCTCAGTGTTTCCCTAGATAAGGGGATAAAAAAGTAAAGCATGTTGGAGCAATCAATGTAGATGTGTTTTTCTTTATACATAATATGCCTATTCTCCAGGCATCAAAACAGATTTTAGATAAATCATCCTCCTTCCCTCCTCCTCCAGGTCCTACTCCTGCTATAAACATGCTTCACATGAGGAAGCGTGGCTGGCGCCAGGCCTAACCAGATCGCAAAACAATTTATATAAAAATTTGGACCTGAACTGTCTCATGGAGAAAACTCTACTTAATCATCACAGAGATCAGAACTGAAACAAAATTTCCTGGCCCACAGCTTTTTGAGGTTACTCTAGGTCTCTGGCTAAAAGTTAGTCATTAATTTGTTGAATGTGTGGCCAGCGTGCCAGGGAAGGCTCTCGGGATAACAATGGGTTTTAGCATTGGGGAGATTTCAGTGCCTTCTCTTATAGCACAAGCTAAAAATGACACTAGAAAAGGATCATAGCTGCTTTCTCTGACAAATAGACTCTTAAACCATGAACAGTTCTCTGGGAATTCAAACCTCCACCACACCATGGTGAGAAAAACAACCTGTATTAGCAGAAACTTATGACCTTCTCCCTGTCTCCTCCTCCCTTCCCCATTCTCTTTCTGAGCAGCTTATAAAACAAAGAGGGAGACTTCTGGAGTATTCTCCAGCTCCTGCAGAGTTTCCACAGACACTGGTTGCCTAAATATCTTTTTTAGTGTCTTAAGGGAGAAAAAGTATCTCCTGGTCAAATTCAGGGCATTCATTCCTTTGAATGAAACCCTGTACAGCCTCACAGAAAAATTACTAGAGCATACCAGAAAGGTAATAAAATTGAGAACTTGTTTACTTGTCCCAAATAGCAGGAGCAAACTGTTTGACTGGAACACAGAAAACTCCACAAAGTCACTAGTGCAATTTCAAAAGTATTAATACATAAATAATTTTTTTAGTTTGGATGGGGTTTTTTGCTTTGTTTGGTTTGGTTTTGATTTTGTGTTGGGTTTTTTGTTTGTTTGGGGTTTTTGTTTTTTTTTTTGGTGGTTTGGGTTGGGTTGGGTTTTGGGGCATTTTTGTGTTGTGGTTTGTCGGTTTCTTTTTGTGGCTTTTTCTTTTTTGGTTGTTTGGTTGGTTTGGGTTTTCATTTTGTTTTGATTTGTTTGTGTTATACCCTGAAACTATGTTACACAAGGCAGATATGTACTTTTTTAACAGCACCTCATCTTAGGGCAGATTTTGGATCATTTTGCTGTTACTGTACGTTGCATGAACAGCAGTGGGTTATAGTGGTGGCAACACAACATAGACACACAATGTACACACAGTATAGACACAATATAGACACACAATCAACAGATTTTCTGGACTGAAATAGCTCACAGTTTATACTTCTAGACATTTTAGTAATAAATTTAGTCACTGAAGTCTCATTGATCAAAATTTATTGATTATTACTCAATACAAATAATTTTTAAAACTCTGTGGCTAAAAGGTGTGTAAATTTAGGTAGCTTTTGAACAAGCACATTAGAATTTAGCAATTTTTGCCAGCAATTACTCTGCCTCTAAATTAGATGCATGGATATGTTCCACTTTAACTGCATTTGACATCTGTTGAGTGCTTTGGGGATAGCGGCGATGGAAAGAGAGGCATAAGGTTAGGGTCATTGCTTAAGGGCAGCTCCAGTGCATGTTATGTCTTTGATCACATATTTATGCTTTGAGAGAACATAAAGGAGTCTATTCTCCACTTGATATACATATCTAAGTGTCATTGATGCTAGAGGACTCAGATTACTAGTTACAGCTTTGCACCACAGTCCTTTTTGTATATTAATTAGCCTGAGCATCATATAAGGCTACTTTGATAGGGATGCTTTAAAAGTGCAGTCTATATTACAACCCAACTCCTGTATCCTTCCACAAGAGCCCTGCCTCCTGTCAGTGTTTCGCGTGAGGATGGACTGAAGAACTTTCTCACTCCACCCCCTACAGAGCCTCCATTGCCTCCACTTCATGGTTAAAAAATCAACCCAGACACTTGGCAAGGTGAGATGAAAAGCCAGGTGAGACAGGCTAATGCAGAACTTGTATTAACACTTTGACTCAATCTAGGTTTGTGCAATGGTGAATGCTCTGAGACAGGTTCCCGAAGTCCTATACCAGTAGAAAACAGCACTGAGTTGTAAACAGAAAAACTGCATTTGCTTTACAGGATTTGCTTATCAGTTAAGTAAGCAGGAAATTATGTTATTAATGCAAACAGAAAGGTAAGATTTTTTCCCAGAGTGATGGGCTGTGAAAGGCTATTCATACAGAGTCATTGCCTGTGGGACTCCCAGATCGATGCGATATTTTCATCCTCCATCACACTCCGGCAGAAATGTTCCTGATGACTTCTCTACTGTGTATATGTTTTGACTTCTGAAGGCTTTTAAGACTGGTGATAAATGCACAAATGTTATACATAAAAATATAATATACATGTCAAATATCAGAAGAGCGTTAAATTTACCTATCTAGCCTCTGGGTTCATTTCAGCCCTTTTCACTCCTGTTTGCCCTCTCAGTGCTATTTCCTGGCCCAGCTCAATTAAAGGACAGATTCATCCCTGCACGTGTCCTAGGGGGCCTAATGAAGTCAGCTGTCAAAATCCCATCATGCAGCTGCCTGGCTGCTGTATCTGATGGCCACTTGTCAGCTGCTTCACCCAGTCAAACACAGACAAAGGCCTCTTTGATGGGCTGCCTTTCTCCAATCAATCTACACCTTCTCCTCTTGGACTTCAACATCTGCTTCAGTGTAATTTGATTTTACATTCAGTGCAGCCTGACCCTATTGATAAATTAAATCTATCTGAACCTGATATCCTCATGCCACCACGGGCTAAATGACTTGCTGTTTAATTTTGGCTTTTGCCAGACGTGACATGGTATCAATACTGACTTTTCTTGTGTGTTTGGGTCATTATTTGAATAATTTAGGCTCCAGATCACAATTAGGCTGGGGGTAAAGAAGGAGAGAGCCTTTTCAGAAGTACTACAAAAAAGTAAATCAGAATAATTCCTTCTAGGATTTTAGCAATGCTTTCCATAATTAAGTTCGCTTTTTTTTCCTGATAATCATGTTTTATTTCTCTGCCTTCCAGGTGTATCACACACACACACACACACACACACACACAAATCCAGACTTAAAAATCCAACCTAACAAGTAACATTAATCTATAAAATCTCTAATGACTAGAATAATACTCACTAAAGTCTATTTTCAGGGTAGATTAAAATGGAGGATTCTTCTCATATGCACAGAGTTTCTTTTTGTAAACTAATAAAACACACACACAAATGACAAATGAAAAAAAGATCCTGGAGCTGTATATGCCTTGTTTGATATCTTTGCAATGCTTCCAAGTTAAATTGAATGTAATATTTTAGCCCCATGGGAAACAGAGCTTGTAAATAAATGCACAGAAAAGTCTTTTCTTCTCTTTCCACTGTATTAGGCTGGATAGGTTTTCAGAAAAGGACCTTACTATTCCATTAGTATTTAGGGTTTCCTGAGGAAGTTAGGAGTGGGCAGAGTAGAAACCCTTGGAGGGTGCCTGGCTGGTGACACTGCTGAGAGGAAGGCATCCAGAGCTGCAAGCACTGGGTTTTACTGGTGTTGTGGGAGAGGCTTGGGCCATGGCACGGCCATTTCCCAACAGACTGAGCAGTCACCCCAGGGGCAGTAGGGCCCCAGACTGTCAGTGCCTCTCTCAGCTGTCAGATGTGTGTTGGCCTCAGGCTGCTGTTGAAGACACCTGGGCACACTGAGCTCACCTGCAATGGGAGCTGTGGGACAAATGAACTGAAATGCTCAACAAATTTTTGGCAACAAAAAACCCCTACCTACCAACCAACCAACTAAAAGAAATTCATTTAAAAAAGTAAAGAAAAAAAGACAGCAAGGGAAAAATACTTTATGCTACATGTGGACTGTGACCATCTGAGAGTAGGCACTAATTCATCACTACACAATTAACTGGGTTCCCCAGTCATAAATAATATCGCTAAGCATGTCCTGTTATAAAACCCTGTTTCCTGGCAACTAACAAATATTGTAAAATCTTCCTTGAGTGGGATAAAACTTTCCACATGGTATCTGGTCTGGGGTTTCTCTTCTTTTTAAAAAAATTTAAGTTAAAGGCAGGACTGTCCCCCGACACTCACCTCAACTTCCTCACCCAGGAAGGTGGAAATAGCTTCTCCAAAGCTCAAGTGAAAAAGAAATAAATAATTAAAAGGTTAACTAAACATCTGCTTATAACTTGAGGAGTTAGGGAATCTTGGCTCTACTGTCATATGAGGACATCTTGCTGAGCCATTTGCTCATGTTGAATCTCCTAATTTTCTTGAAAACAGAGCATCTTTTGCCAAGGGTGCTTTTTACAAGGGTGGTTTACAAAAGGTTTCTCATTCCTCAGCCCTCTACCTGTGTCTGCAGTGTGCTTGCAGACATGACAGCTCTAGCCACTGTCAATTTTCTGGTCTACTGCCTAGCTTGGGCCCCAGAACCTTTGTACAGTCCTTTCTAAAGTGATGGCAGAGCTGCTGTTTTAAACTTTAGTCTAAATGTAACGGTTTGCTTTGGATTGATTTTTATTTTTTTTACTTGGATAGCTGAAATGTAAACTTTTATCCACTTTAACTGAAGAGAAAATATCAAAGTAATGGTGTAGCCATGAAGAAAAACACCCTTTTTATTTATGTTTGAGATCTAATTACTCAAAGATTTTTCTCAGCTGTTGTGTACTAGCTCTACAGTGCGTTGAGAGTGATTTGAAACTGGAGTTGCTTTTCAAGAAACAAAAGTCTCTAGACTACAATCTGTTTCAATCACTGATGTTTCTTAGGCATTTGTAAAGGATTGAGGTCTTTACAAAAAACCCCAGAAAGCAGTCAGTGACCACTATTAGGATTACTCTATTTAAAAGAAATGCCTGTGCACATATTTAAACCAGGGCACAAAACTGCCAAAACATGCACTTACTATTGTTCCAATTACATTTACTTCTTTCTTACAGTGATGAAGATGCAGAGATGCACTACTCTTGAAGAAAAGCTGTGATCCATCTTTCACCATAAGTTTTGTCTGTTACTCCACTCTAAGACACCCTAAAAGTTTCCAGTAGAAAAGTACAGAGGGCAAAGCCAGGTCTCTATTTGCCAAGTAAGGTGACCAAAGACCAACATGTCCACAAGGAATCAGCTATGTTTATTGAGAGGGCATGGGTACATACCCACTCATGAATGCATCTGCACACAATCTATGAACTTATTTAAACAAAAGCTACTCAGCTTTGAGAGAATGACATTAGGAGACGATATTAAATGTTTGTGGTTCCAAGTTGGTCTCATTTGTGCTTGCTGACCCATATTTTTGAAACACAGTAGCGTTTGTCCTACATTTGAGCAATTTCCTTGGACTGTGCCTGCCCATGAGTGGGTTGTCTCACAGCACTAGCCTCACTGCACCCAGCTTGGAGGCTGGGTCCTTAGCACCATAGAAGACGCCTGCCTTGTCACTGTAAGAGCTGTTTTCAGAAAGGTTATAATCACCATGCTTGTGTCTGGTTTTGTTTCTAGAAACTATAGTTTGAGCGGGTATTGTTTCAGACTGCGAAGAAAATAGCAAGCTAGCACAAACTACCCTGGATTTTGGAATGATTTGCTCCATCTTTCCATTCAAACCTCATCTTTGCTGTGACCTAATGCACTATCTTAGCAAGTCTATGGTGTAACCAGTTTCTCCACAAAAACCCCACACCTCCAAGGCTTGTCCAGAATAAGGACCAAAATAAACAACCAACAGGTATGAGCACATCTGCCCACTTGGAGTGGGTTAAAGGCACAGTGCATGTTCAAAGGGAAGCACAGCCTTTATAAATCTATAGGAGCTTTTAAAAAATGAAGTATCCTCTTCCATCTGTTGTAGTTAGAAGGATAAGATTACAGCTTGCACATTCTTCAGCTCTTAGTTCTATCATTTAATCTGCATATTCTGGGAGGGATTGAAATGTGACAAAATTGCTTACAAAAATAATGAGGTAGCAAATTCTGTCCACTGATTTCATGGGGGGTAATTTCAAACTAACCTCAGTTCTTCCATTTAAATGAAGAAAAATCTTTATAAAAATTTGTATTCCTGCCCATAATCCCACTGTTAAAATGAATCATAAAACAGTTTGTGTTGGAAAGGATCTTAAAGATTTAGTTCCAAGTGCCACACCAAAAAAAGGAATGCCTTCCACTAGACCAGATTGCTCAAAGCCTCATCCAAGCTGGCCTTGAACACTTCCAGGGATGGGGTATCCACAATTTCTCAGGCAAAAGTGTTCCAGTGCCTCACCACCCTTATAGTGATGAATTTCTTCCTAAGATCGAATCTAAACCTACCCTCTTTCAGTTAAAAACCCTTAGCCCTTGTCCTATCAGTACATGCCTTTGTGAAAAGTCCCTCTCCAGTTCCTTTAAAAGTGCTATGAAGTCTCCCTGGAACCTCCTCTTCTCCAGACTGAACAAGCCCAATTCTCTCTGCCTGTCCTCACAGACAAGGTTTCCAGTTCCCCTGATCTTTTTGGACCTCCTCCAGTCTCAGTCTCACAAGAGTGAAATGTAGGGGGGAATCACCTCCCTTGACCTGCAGGCCATAGCTTTTTTTACCTTTTTAAAAATGGGGATTATGTTTCCCCTTTTTGCAGCTCCTCGGAAACTTCTAACTTTGATTTTGGCTGGGACAGATTTAATTTTCTTCATAGTAGCTTGTATGAGGCTGTCTTATGGATTTGGGCTTAAAATGATGTTCATAATATAGAGATATTTTTCTTATTGCTGAGCAGTGCTTACACAGAGCCAGGGTCTTTTCTGCCCCTCACAGTACCTCACCAGCAAGTCGGCTGGGAGCACACAAGAAGTGGGGAGCGGACACAGCACAGACAGCGGACTCCAACTGACCAAAGGGATAGTCCATACTGTAGGAGCACACAAGAAGTAGGGAGCGGACACAGCACAGACAGCTGACTCCAACTGACCAAAGGGATATTCCATACTATATGACATCATGTACAGCAATAAAAAACTGGGTGAAAATGAAAGAAGAGGAGGACATTTGAAGTGATGGCCTTTGGACTTCTTTAGTAACCATTATATGTGACATAGTTCTGCTTT
The DNA here is from genome assembly GCF_000695815.1 of Acanthisitta chloris. Classification (NCBI taxonomy): domain Eukaryota; kingdom Metazoa; phylum Chordata; class Aves; order Passeriformes; family Acanthisittidae; genus Acanthisitta; species Acanthisitta chloris. Next base: position 135,549 of record NW_008682087.1, read on the forward strand.
CCTGATGATGGCTGAACACCTGCCCATTGCCCATAGGAAGTGGAAAATTAATTCCTTGTTTTGCTTTGCTTGTGTGTCTTGCTTTCACTATCCCTATTATACTGCCTTTATCTCAATCCAAGAGTTTCCTTACTTTTATCCTTCCAATTCTCCCTCACATTCTACTGGGGGAAGATGAACAAGCATCTGCATGGTGCTTAGCTGCTGTCTGGGCTTAAGCCACAACAGAACTTCAGCAGTCTGACACAACTTTTCAAATATGATAGAATGGCTTAGTAGCTTCATCTGCCAGTTTCCTCAAGACCCTTGGATGTATCTTATCAGGTCGTATGAACTTGTGCACATTAAGGTTCCTTAGACGGTCTTGAATTTGACCTTCTCCTATGGTGGGCAGTACTTACCAAGAACACAACACATAGATCTCAAGTTTAAGTGTTAGCCCTGCACTTTTCCTCAATATTCTGTTGTAAAATGTCTTTGTTAATCGCAGTATGGTACCTAGAAGGCACTGTTCTCATATAGCAAGGAAAAGTAGAGATGTCTGTGTGTGGAAAATGTTTTACTTTTTTAAGAGAAAAAAAATCCATATCCAAAAAGCAGCCAACCAGAACTTCTTTAATAAGTCAGTGGTTGAGCGTACACAACTTAAAAGGAAATCAATAATAATCTCACTTCTGAAAATCTGACCTCGCTCAGTGAAGCATAGCTAAATTGATCAACCTCACCTAACCCAGTCTTCCTTATATATTTTACCATATCAGTAGAACTAAGCAAATAGTTAAAGACAGAGATACATCTGTGAGTCTTTTTAATAAAGAAGGTTATTTGTCCTTAGTGTAGAGATCAGCTTATTTCATACCTGCTGATAATTATGCATGAACTCAGATGTTATACTGACAACATGCCTAAACTAGACTAAAAGTTGATGCTTGACATAGTAGTTCATAGTACTTCTTTTACATTAAACAAAGGGAAAAGCATCTGCTAATTATTTTCAAGACATTGCAGAGAAAAAACAATGCCTTCATTGTGCTCATACACTGGAACAAATCATCCATTCCTTTTATTGCTTCACTGAGGTTTTACTTTTTTACTGTTATCTCCCTTGTTATTTCTGTTTTAAGATGGCTAGTATTTCCAAGTATTTATTTTGGCAGTGTGAATGTTAGTATGGGAACGGGTGGCAAGGAGAAATGTTCTCCAAAACTGAGCTATTTCTTTATTGTGACATGAGATGTATATTTTGTGACTGAATCCCCTTTATCATAATAGCTCTCATCACTCCACCCAAACATCTCTAACTTACATCTCCTCTTTCTCCAATACAAGTTGAAAAATCAGTCTTGATTTAGCATACAAGAGATGAACAGTGCTGAAATTAAAACCAAGAGGTGCAATATGGAATATTACGTCTCAACAGGCTAGAAAAGCTTGGACATGCAATGACCTAGAATTATGATATAAAAATATTAAATAACAACTAACTAATTTTCTGATTTCATTACAGTCAAGTTTGTTGATGTTTTTTCTTACAGATATTCTTCATTTGTTTCTTATTTATTTAGTCCAAGAGGTACTCTTTGTTCTGACCATCTAGCAGGATAATAGAAGTGGCCACTGGTATTTTTCATTACTCTTTTATCTGATAAAGGCTACCAAACTTGTGTGATATAGAATCATTAGTCAAACTACTCTTTAAGTAGAGAGAAATCCATCCAGCCCTCATGCAACATTGTCGTGTGCCCACTTGATGCAAGGGTACTTCATTTACAGAGAGAACAAAGTTGATCTAGTTTTGAAAGACAGGCATTGAATCACTGGACCTCTTCCTGGCAGCAATACATGATGATCTTAGATGGACATCAGCTAAGAAGTACATGATACTTGAGGCTTGCCTTTTTCAATACTTCTCTTTGGATAACTATTAACTCAGCATAATTCAGGACTCTGTGAAAAGCAAAAAAGTTTTACTAGAGGGAAAGTATTTATGTAAGGAACATAACAGACATTTCCTTAATGAGTCAGTTAATTGATGCAATCAAGCTAGTCTGTCACATGAAAAAAATCCAGGAAGACGTGAAATCTTTCTCTGTAGCAGTTGTGTTTCCTTGTTTAACATGACTGGTTTTCTAGCAATGTGTCCTTCACTTCCAACAGCAAGAGAAGGTTGATGTGCAATGAACAGACATGGCAACTTGCTTGTCTCTCTTACTTACCTCTATATGCATTTTATTTTATTTTAAAATCATATTGCATATTACCAATATGTTTTTTTGCAATTCCTTTATTACATTTCTTCTCTATTTTGAAGCTTCTTACTAAAATTACTTAAGGTCTGTCACAGTTTACTTGACAGTTTATAGTGTACGAGCCATAATTATAGTCGAAAACTGCAAACAAAAAAGAAAGGGAGAAAGTCAAATTCTGAAAAGAAAGGAGAAAAGACATAGACCGCTCTTTATACACATTTATTTTCTATCCATTTGGGAATAATTTGTTCATTATGCAAAGTAATTCAGCTACACTTTTCTTGTAAACAGCTGCTAAGATTTGAACCCTTGGGACTGCTCATGGAGGTCATTGGATATGAATGCCCCATCATCATTGAAGGTTCTTGGCATGTAGGTCTCATCCTAAAAATATTCTGAAACATTATTTCATAGCTGGTGGTTTTATCAAACATTCGTGCTAGGAAAACAATTTTATTTCTTTTTAATAAAAAGGGAAACCGCCCCCAACATAAAAGCTTACAGACACTGCAAAACTGATTTTTTTAAAAATGCTGTGTACATATTGTAAAAAGTCTTGCAACGTCCATCCAAACATCAGACATACATTTCTCCAAACTACAAATTCTTTCCATCATTTTCTGATTTATGGACTGTTTTAACTAGGTCTACATCAGTCATAACTTGCTGTGATCAAACAAGTTTTTGCTAATGCTTGTTCAACAGCAAAATATTAAAAAACAGCGATGTAGTGGTCTGTTATGTAAACCAATGGAATATAGCATATAAAGGAGTAGTTGGTGTTGGCAAAAGGAACAACTGTTAAAATAAAATTAAATACATCAACACCATCAGCACCTGATATGAATGTTTCATACTCATGAAATATTTGTTTCATATTCCTTCACTCCCTTAGATAAAGAGCTTTGCTAAGGTGATTATAAGTGTTAAAAGCTAAGGAAAGTCATTAGTTTCAATATGTAGACATACTCAATTAGAAATATGCATGCAAAAGGCATTCTACTGGACATCCTTAGGTACATCCATGATGATCAGCTGTGGTGTTATATATGAAGGGAAAAGAGAGCAAGGGAGAGACAGTAAAGCAGGTTACCTGGGAGATGGCTTACCTCAAAACAGCCTGGAAAGGAGCACATGTCAGGGCTTGGGTGGAAGGCTGATGTCAGTCTTCATAGCCCTAGGCTTATTTGATGTGTATTTGTTAAGAGATTTAGCAGTTGTTGCTGTACATGTTCATGAAAAGTACAGTATACCAAGTACATACTTGACTCTAATGCTTCAGTTTGCTCACTTCTGAGTTTCAATACATTTTAAACAAACCTCAGACTTGCTGCTGGATGAAAAGGAATCATCTGGAAGCATATTACATTTGTCTGGCCCCAGGAAACCTACCACAAGAGGTGAGGTAAACTTGGGAGTACTTGCTATAGGAACTTGCTATGATTTACATTTAAAACATGGAATGTTTTAATAAAAGTAGCAAGGAAACAACTTGTTGGATTAAAGAAGTTCAAGGATCCCTCTGCCTTTATCTAATTCCCTCTTTAATTTTGCTGTTGAATATTAATCAATGGAACTGATTTTGAACATGATTGCATAGCGTCTCTTACTTGCCTAAACATTCCTTCATGGCTTTGATCAGACACCTGAGTCCATTCTTCTTTTTTTCTCCTCTTCATCCTGAAAGCTATGCCATCAACATTTTAAAATTGCAGATCCCAGGAGAATAAAGCACAGGCTTCTTTAAATTTGTTAATGATAAATATTGTTCCTACATGGATTTTCATCAAAGCTCGCAAAAGTCAGAACATTTCAATGGTATATCATAAGAATAACAAACGCAGGAGTAAAAGCACCAGTATATGCACAAGAGTTTAATACAAATGCATTATATGCACAGATAGAAGCCCAAGGGCATGTCAGCACCACTGTATTTTATGTGCAACTTAACAGCCTGGAGTCCTAGAGAGTTTGAACTCTACTAAAACTGGTTTTAAGGGGAGAGGAGTTGAATATCAACTTTGTTAAACAGAGTGTGGATGGAGAGAGCAAACCTTACTTATAAATGTGTCAAGTTTGGAATATGTTTCCTGTCAATAAAGATAAGGGTAGCATCCATTAAGCTAACTGAAATATTTCTCTTTGACATTTTAAGCAAAATTTTTCATGTCAAAAACATGACTAATTAGGAAAAGACTTGATTTTTAATTTTAAAACAGCAATTTATTTTAACAGAAGTATGATAAAAAAAAGCTTCCTAAAAATGGAAAGCAACATTTTATTTCAATTCAGAAAGAATTTTGATTGATATGAGATTTTATTGTTCATTTTACTCAAAACCCTCCAAAAATTCTGGTTTGGTTTGAAATTAACTGCAATATGTTCTTGAAATATTTTTGCTCTATTATTTATCAAGGTTTTTATGTAAAGATTTTGATTTATATATTTTAACTGTGTACTCTAGCGTGCATGATGAGGTTTGTAAGACAATGTATTGCCTTTTATTAGACTGATGGACAAACTGACATACCCAAGAACTTCCTCAGACCGTGTTTCAGGCATAAGTTGGGTCTGAAAGCAAACCTATTCCCTGCACCCTCCTCTATTTATGTAATCTGGTTTAATAACAGATAGTAAACCCTTTTGCTCCTTATATCTTTTGATAATGCCAGCTTCAATAAGACCACCACCGCAAATTGACATACATAATAAGACTTCAGAAAATTAGAAGTTTTGGGGGTGGAAGGTCTCTCAGATGCCTTCTTTCCAGTGATTCACATTTTTATTTGCTGTGTTTTGGTCTCTCTATACTTATCCCCATGGCACTGATATCCTGGGAACCTGTGTTAATAGAAAAAACCCTAGATATTAAATTCCTTATTTTTGAATCTGGAGCCTTTAGGGTCCCAGGAATCTATCATTTCCTGCCACAGCACTTGCAGGATGCTGTCAAAGTCATTATTGCTGATGTGGTTATTCTCATAGTGACATTACAGTTTAAGGAAGCAATCCTAATTCCGTTCCACAGATGGGATACTTAAATCCCCAGAAATCTCATGATTTTAGTTACAGGGAACATCCATGGCAGTGTAAGAAACCAAACAGGGCTGTGATAATTTTTGTTTTTATAACAGAATCATCTTCATAGGAAGATGAATTGAAAAAACAGTTTCTGCCCCCTACATTTCCTTCCTTCGCATTTGTACATATCAGTTGTAGATGTCAAACATTTTGGTATACTTCATAAAAACATTCATGAAAATTTGTTTTGTTTCCACTGTCAGAAAGAATGGCTTTTTAAATTAAATAATAATTTTTAGAATGTCATAATGCTAACAATAGTAAACCAATAACTTTTATTTCAAGGTCAACTGTTAGCATCTACATGTAGTAGTCAATCATTTGCACTGCCATTGACATGAGCTTAGAATTTGGAGGATGGGTGTTAATGTCTCTGCCACCAAAACTTCTTGTCTTCCGTTAAATGAAGCAGCTCTTCCAAGATAGGCAGGTGGAGCCTTTGAGCAGAAATTTTATTTCCATATTTCACAGAAAAACATGAGAAGTTGTTCTGTCATGTTATACAGCACACTTACTAAAAAAATAAAACAAAGGGCAGGATGAAGGCTATTTCATCAGTGTTACTGAGGTGTAGCTTAATGGAACACATTAAAAAGGTTATTTTAAAACAAGATGCATCATGTTCCAAAAACTGTGAGTGCATATGTTTGTCATTTTATATGCCAGTATGACACCCTTGAGGAGAATCAATGTATCATTTAAAAAATATTTGTTTTCCAAGAGGATTCCATGTATTTTTCTGTGCTGTACATACATTCCTGTGCATCAGCTGTCTCTTCTACTGGGAGAATATCTGATGGCCAAAAGCAGTCAGCAACAGTAAAAAAAAGGAAAAAAAAAAAAAAAAAGAGAAATAAAGATATAGGTTTGATCTTGCCATGAAACTAATTACAAGCGTAAAAAGAACACAATTGAAGATGTAAGCATGCTGTGTTCTTCTGTGTGGCTGAGTCGATGGGGTGCCTGCAATCAGAAAACAAACCAAATCTTTGGGTACCTATTGGTTTCTAATAGGCAGAGGGAGTCATCTGCAATCATTCTGCAGCAACACCAGTGATAATCTGTGGGGCCACAAGGTCCTACACAGCACTGCCAGGCAGGAAGGCAAAACCTGCTGTCGTGTCTACGGTGTTTAAGAGTAGTACGGAACACTGGAAAACAAACTGGAGACTTTGGGACTTTTTTTACTATCCTCTCTTGCTGCCATGCCTCCTTCTGGTCATATCTTTGTTCATACTCAGATAATTCCTAAAATAAGCAAAAAGAAAAGCAAAAATACCCCAAACCTCACTTAGCCAATCTATGCATACATTTTATGAAACTCTGCAATCCACATCTTTCAGGATCTGATTGAGCTTGTGCTTCAGATGGTGCCTCCTATTGTTTCAGATATCTTACTCCAAAAGGGGCTTAATTGCTTCTTCTGTTTATTTGAACAAAAAGTAGCATCCCATCTGCATACCAGATGCAACAGGACTGAACCCAACTTTTCAACAATACTTTAAATGAAGTGCTCGTTTACTGGTAGCTGACAGCCTGTAGCAGCAGACTCAAATTCTGGGAAGATAAATGAAATAACTCAATTGCCCCCTGCCAATTACCTTCTGCAAAAGTGCACACAAAGGGGAGAAAAATTAGCCTGATCCATCTATAAACTGAATGCAAATTCAAGATCTAATTAAGTGCATCGGTTTCCTGGTGTGGGTGTTTCCTTCATGTTCTTAGCTTGATTCTAAACAAAACAACATTTCTAAAAAGTTATTGCAACTCTGGAGGTTTATTTTCCCAGTAAATAATTTCAGAATAACTATTCTTATGAAAGTTATGCGCATAGATTACATCATTACACAGGCTGACCAGTAAATATTGTCTTTTGGGACTAAATCCGAGTAGAAGAAAATATCTCCCTCCTTCAACTTGATCATAAAGAAGTATGCATTTCCTGTGTCAATTTATAATCAAAATATTTAAATATTTTTATCAGGTACATTAGAGAAATATACCTAGTCACCTTGGCAAACAAGATTTTTCTCTGTGAAAAATTCAAATCTAACAGACACAGCCTAGGAAGAGTACATCTACTGAGTCTTTTCTGCCCAAGCCAAAAGCCAGAACAGGACTCCGTTGGAGCAATGGACTCTGATCTAGCAGCCAAATCCCAGAACTTTCCAAATAAAAATTATAATAAAACTCAGCAGGTTATGATGCCACTTTCAATTTTGTTTGACAGGCATTTTCTAAGGAAAATGTCATCTTAACCCTTTCTGTTTGGGGTTTTATATATCTTACCAACTTAAACAACAACAAAATTACCTTCTATGAAACTGAACTTACAGTATATGCTCAGAAATATGTGGGGTGTTTTCACATGAAGGTAGTCACACTGATGGCTATAAACAAAAAAAAGAGCACTAGGATCTTACCTGTTCTTCCCAAACAAGAAAAAACTCCACCCCAACTATCCCAGTAGATAGACTTGAGTCTTACTTAGAATACTATTTCAGGACTCAGTTACAACAAACATCATTAGTAAATCCTGTGTTAAGCAATTTTTGTTTTAATAAGCCACCCAGACCAGTGTCTTCTATAAGGCATAAATATTAAGGTTTTTGAGTAGTCCAGGCTACTGAACGGAAACACAGTTTGAAATCCTTTTGTGCTTTGTCAGCAGAAATTAATTCAAAAGAAAAGAAAATATAAATAAAACATCTCAAACACTCATGACAAATACAGTAAGCCAAAATCTCCTTAGTCTCATCAGATGGATAAAATTCACTCGAGTCCTACATTAGTGCTACTAGCTAGACTTTGCAGGGTTTGTACATATCTCCTATATGCAGGCCCTGCT